>NW_023366807.1:0-85707 GCF_902167145.1 Zea mays | reverse complement strand
ATCAATGGACACACAACCCCCATTTTTGTCGAAAATAGCCATTAACGACCATTTTCAATAATACCGAAGGCTAACCCCTACGGATTTTTGACCAAGAAATGGTCTCCACCAATAATCCAAGAATGTGATTTATGGCAAAGAAACATATGTGGGGTGATGTGTATGAGCCTCTGGTCGACGATCAATGGCCACACAACCCTAATTTTTGTCGAAAATAGCCATGAACGACCAGTTTTCAATGACACTGAAGGCTAACACCTACGGATTTTTGACCAAGAAATGGTCTCCACCATAAATCCAAGAATGTGATCTATGGCAAGGAAACATATGTGTAGTGAGGTGTATGAGCCTCTGGTCGAAGATCAATGGCCACACAACCCCCATTTTTGTCGAAAATAGCCATGAATGACCATTTTCAAAAATACCAAAGGCTAACACGTACGGATTTTTGACCAAGAAATGGTCTCCACCAGAAATCCAAGAATGTGATCTATGGCAAGGAAACATATGTGGGGTGAGGTGTACGAGCCTCTGGTCGATGATCAATGGCCACACAACCCCCATTTTGCCGAAAATAGCCATGAACGACCATTTTCAATAATACCGAAGGCTAACACATACGAGTTTTTAACCAAGAAATGGTCTCCACCAGAAATCCAAGAATGTGATCTATGGCAATGAAACATATGTGGGGTGAGGTTTATGAGCCTCTAGTCGATGATAAATGGCCACACAACCCCCATTTTTTATGAAAATAGCCATGAGCGACCTTGAAAATAGCCATAAGCGACCATTTTCAATAATACTAGAGGCTAACACCTACGGATTTTAGACCAAGAAATGGTCTCCACCAGAAATCCAAGAATGTGATCTATGGCAAGGAAACATATGTGGGGTGAGGTGTATGAGCGTCTGGTCGATGATCAATGGCCACACAACCCCCATTTTTGTCGAAAATAGCCATGAACGACCATTTTCAATAATACCTAAGGCTAACACCTACGGATTTTTGACCAAGAAATGGTCTCCACCAGAAATCCAAGAATGTGATCTATGGCAAGGAAACATATGTGGGGTGAGGTGTATGAGCCTCTGGTCGACGATCAATGGCCACACGAACCCTAATTTTTGTTGAAAATAGCCATGAACGACCATTTTCAATGACACTGAAGGCTAACACCTACGGATTTTTGACCAAGAAATGGTCTCCACCATAAATCCAAGAATGTGATCTATGGCAAGGAAACATATGTGTAGTGAGGTGTATGAGCCTCTGGTCGAAGATCAATGGCCACACAACCCCCATTTTTGTCGAAAATAGCCATGAATGACCATTTTCAAAAATACCAAAGGCTAACACATTCGGATTTTTGCCCAAGAAATGGTCTCCACCAGAAATCCAAGAATGTGATCTATGGCAAGGAAACATATGTGGGGTGAGGTGTACGAGCCTCTGGTCGATGATCAATGGCCACAGAACCCCCATTTTGCCGAAAATAGCCATGAACGACCATTTTCAATAATACCGAAGGCTAACACGTACGAGTTTTTGACCAAGAAATGGTCTCCACCAAAAATCCAAGAATGTGATCTATGGCAAGGAAACATATGTGGGGTGAGATTTATGAGCCTCTAGTCGATGATAAATGGCCACACAACCCCCATTTTTTTATGAAAATAGCCATGAGCGAACCATTTTCAATAATATTAGAGGCTAAGACCTACAGATTTTTGACCAAGAAATGGTCTCCACCAGAAATCCAAGAATGTGATCTATGGCAAGGAAACATATGTGGGGTGAGGTGTATGAGCCTCTGGTCGATGATCAATGGCCACACAACCCCCATTTTTGTCGAAAATAGCCATGAATGACCATTTACAATAATACCTGAAGGCTAACACCTACGGATTTTTGACCAAGAAATGGTCTCCACCAGAAATCCAAGAATGTGATCTATGGCAAGGAAACATATGTGGGGTGAGGTGTATGAGCCTCTGGTCGACGATCAATGGCCACACAACCCCCATTTTGCCGAAAATAGCCATGAATGACCATTTTCAATAATACCGAAGGCTAACACGTACGAGTTTTTAACCAAGAAATGGTTTCCACCAGAAATCCAAGAATGTAATCTATGGCAAGGAAACATATGTGGGGTGAGGTTTATGAGCCTCTAGTCGATGATAATGGCCACACAACCCCCATTTTTATGAAAATAGCCATGAGCGACCTTGAAAATAGCCATGAGCGACCTTGAAAATAGCCATGAGCGACCATTTTCAATAATATTAGAGGCTAAGACCTACGGATTTTTGACCAAGAAATGGTCTCCACCAGAAATCCAAGAATGTGATCTATGGCAAGGAAACATATGTGGGGTGAGGTGTATGAGCCTCTGGTCGATGATCAATGGCCACACAACCCCCATTTTTGTCGAAAATAGCCATGAATGACCATTGACAATAATACCGAAGGCTAACACCTACGGATTTTTGACCAAGAAATGGTCTCCACCAGAAATCCAAGAATGTGATCTATGGCAAGGAAACATATGTGGGGTGAGGTGTATGAGCCTCTGGTCGATAATCAATGGCCACACAACCCCCATTTTTGTCGAAAATAGTCCATGAACGACCATTTACAATAATATCGAAGGCTAACACCTATGGATTTTTGACCAAGAAATGGTCTCCACCAGAAATCCAAGAATGTGATCTACGACAAGGAAACATATGTGGGGTGAGGTGTATGAGCCTCTGGTCGACGATCAATGGCCACACAACCCCCATTTTGCCGAAAATAGCCATGAATGACCATTTTCAATAATACCGAAGGCTAACACGTACGAGTTTTTAACCAAGAAATGGTTTCCACCAGAAATCCAAGAATGTAATCTATGGCAAGGAAACATATGTGGGGTGAGGTTTATGAGCCTCTAGTCGATGATAAATGGCCACACAACCCCCATTTTTTATGAAAATAGCCATGAGCGACCTTGAAAATAGCCATGAGCGACCATTTTCAATAATACTAGAGGCTAACACCTACGGATTTTAGACCAAGAAATGGTCTCCACCAGAAATCCAAGAATGTGATCTATGGCAAGGAAACATATGTGGGGTGAGGTGTATGAGCGTCTGGTCGATGATCAATGGCCACACAACCCCCATTTTTGTCGAAAATAGCCATGAACGACCATTTTCAATAATACCGAAGGCTAACACCTACGGAATTTTGACCAAGAAATGGTCTCCACCAGAAATCCAAGAATGTGATCTATGGCAAGGAAACATATGTGGGGTGAGGTGTATGAGCCTCTGGTCGACGATCAATGGCCACACAACCCACATTTTTTATGAAAATAGCCATGAGCGACCTTGAAAATAGCCATGAGCGACCATTTTCAATAATACTAGAGGCTAACACCTACGGATTTTAGACCAAGAAATGGTCTCCATCAGAAATCCAAGAATGTGATCTATGGCAAGGAAACATATGTGAGGTGAGGTGTATGAGTGTCTGGTCGATGATCAATGGCCACACAACCCCCATTTTTGTCGAAAATAGCCATGAACGACCATTTTCAATAATACCGAAGGCTAACACCTACGGATTTTTGACCAAGAAATGGTCTCCACCAGAAATCCAAGAATGTGATCTATGGCAAGGAAACATATGTGGGGTGAGGTTTATGAGCCTCTGGTCGTTGATCAATGGCCACACAACCCCCATTTTTGTCGAAAATAGCCATGAACGACCATTTTCAATAATATCGAAGGCTAACACCTACGGATTTTTGACCAAGAAATGGTCTCCACCAGAAATCCAAGAATGTGATCTACGACAAGGAAACATATGTGGGGTGAGGTGTATGAGCCTCTGGTCGACGATCAAAGGCCACACAACCCCCATTTTGCCGAAAATAGCCATGAATGACCATTTTCAATAATATCGAAGGCTAACACCTACGGATTTTTGACCAAGAAATGGTCTCCACCAGAAATCCAAGAATGTGATCTACGACAAGGAAACATATGTGGGGTGAGGTGTATGAGCCTCTGGTCGACGATCAATGGCCACACAACCCCCAATTTGCCGAAAATAGCCATGAATGACCATTTTCAATAATACCGAAGGCTAACACGTACGAGTTTTTAACCAAGAAATGGTTTCCACCAGAAATCCAAGAATGTAATCTATGGCAAGGAAACATATGTGGGGTGAGGTTTATGAGCCTCTAGTCGATGATAAATGGCCACACAACCCCCATTTTTATGAAAATAGCCATGAGCGACCTTGAAAATAGCCATGAGCGACCATTTTCAATAATACTAGAGGCTAACACCTACGGATTTTAGACCAAGAAATGGTCTCCACCAGAAATCCAAGAATGTGATCTATGGCAAGGAAACATATGTGGGGTGAGGTGTATGAGCGTCTGGTCGATGATCAATGGCCACACAACCCCCATTTTTGTCGAAAATAGCCATGAACGACCATTTTCAATAATACCGAAGGCTAACACCTACGGATTTTTGACCAAGAAATGGTCTCCACCAGAAATCCAAGAATGTGATCTATGGCAAGGAAACATATGTGGGGTGAGGTGTATGAGCCTCTGGTCGATGATCAATGGCCACACAACCTCCATTTATGTCGAAAATAGCCATGAACGACCATTTTCAATAATATCGAAGGCTAACACCTACGGATTTTTGACCAAGAAATGGTCTCCACCAGAAATCCAAGAATGTGATCTACGACAAGGAAACATATGTGGGGTGAGGTGTATGAGCCTCTGGTCGACGATCAATGGCCACACAACCCCCATTTTGCCGAAAATAGCCATGAATGACCATTTTCGATAATACCGAAGGCTAACACGTACGAGTTTTTAACCAAGAAATGGTTTCCACCAAAAATCCAAGAATGTAATCTATGGCAATGAAACATATGTGGGGTGAGGTTTATGAGCCTTTAGTCGATGATAAATGGCCACACAACCCCCATTTTTTATGAAAATAGCCATGAGCGACCTTGAAAATAGCCATGAGCGACCATTTTCAATAATACTAGAGGCTAACACCTACGGATTTTAGACCAAGAAATGGTCTCCACCAGAAATCCAAGAATGTGATCTATGGCAAGGAAACATTTGTGGGGTGAGGTGTATGAGCGTCTGGTCGATGATCAATGGCCACACAACCCCCATTTTTGTCGAAAATAGCCATGAACGACCATTTTCAATAATACCGAAGGCTAACACCTACGGATTTTTTACCAAGAAATCGTCTCCACCAGAAATCCAAGAATGTGATCTATGGCAAGGAAACATATGTGGGGTGAGGTGTATGAGCCTCTAGTCGATGATCAATGGCCACACAACCCCCATTTTTGTCGAAAATAGCCATGAATGACCATTTTCAAAAATACCAAAGGCTAACACGTACGGATTTTTAACCAAGAAATGGTCTCCACCAGAAATCCAAGAATGTGATATATGGCAAGGAAACATATGTGGGGTGAGGTGTACGAGCCTCTGGTCGATGATCAATGGCCACACAACCCCCATTTTGCCGAAAATAGCCATGAATGACCATTTTCAATAATACCGAAGGCTAACACGTACGAGTTTTTAATCAAGAAATGGTCTCCACCAGAAATCCAAGAATGTGATCTATGGCAAGGAAACATATGTGGGGTGAGGTGTATGAGCGTCTGGTCGATGATCAATGGCCACACAACCCCCATTTTTGTCGAAAATAGCCATGAACGACCATTTTCAATAATACCGAAGGCTAACACCTACGGATTTTTGACCAAGAAATGGTCTCCACCAGAAATCCAAGAATGTGATCTATGGCAAGGAAACATATGTGGGGTGAGGTGTATGAGCCTCTGGTCGACGATCAATGGCCACACAACCCTAATTTTTGTCGAAAATATCCATGAACGACCATTTTCAATGACATTGAAGGCTAACACCTACGGATTTTTGACCAAGAAATGGTCTCCACCATAAATCCAAGAATGTGATCTATGGCAAGGAAACATATGTGTAGTGAGGTGTATGAGCCTCTGGTCGATGATCAATGGCCACACAACCCCCATTTTTGTCGAAAATAGCCATGAATGACCATTTACAATAATACCGAAGGCTAACACCTACGGATTTTTGACCAAGAAATGGTCTCCACCAGAAATCCAAGAATATGATCTATGGCAAGGAAACATATGTGGGGTGAGGTGTATGAGCCTCTGGTCGACGATCAATGGCCACACAACCCCCAATTTGCCGAAAATAGCCATGAATGACCATTTTCAATAATACCGAAGGCTAACACGTACGAGTTTTTAACCAAGAAATGGTTTCCACCAGAAATCCAAGAATGTAATCTATGGCAAGGAAACATATGTGGGGTGAGGTTTATGAGCCTCTAGTCGATGATAAATGGCCACACAACCCCCATTTTTATGAAAATAGCCATGAGCGACCTTGAAAATAGCCATGAGCGACCATTTTCAATAATACTAGAGGCTAACACCTACGGATTTTAGACCAAGAAATGGTCTCCACCAGAAATCCAAGAATGTGATCTATGGCAAGGAAACATATGTGGGGTGAGGTGTATGAGCGTCTGGTCGATGATCAATGGCCACACAACCCCCATTTTTGTCGAAAATAGCCATGAACGACCATTTTCAATAATACCGAAGGCTAACACCTACGGATTTTTGACCAAGAAATGGTCTCCACCAGAAATCCAAGAATGTGATCTATGGCAAGGAAACATATGTGGGGTGAGGTGTATGAGCCTCTGGTCGATGATCAATGGCCACACAACCTCCATTTATGTCGAAAATAGCCATGAACGACCATTTTCAATAATATCGAAGGCTAACACCTACGGATTTTTGACCAAGAAATGGTCTCCACCAGAAATCCAAGAATGTGATCTACGACAAGGAAACATATGTGGGGTGAGGTGTATGAGCCTCTGGTCGACGATCAATGGCCACACAACCCCCATTTTGCCGAAAATAGCCATGAATGACCATTTTCAATAATACCGAAGGCTAACACGTACGAGTTTTTAACCAAGAAATGGTTTCCACCAAAAATCCAAGAATGTAATCTATGGCAATGAAACATATGTGGGGTGAGGTTTATGAGCCTTTAGTCGATGATAAATGGCCACACAACCCCCATTTTTTATGAAAATAGCCATGAGCGACCTTGAAAATAGCCATGAGCGACCATTTTCAATAATACTAGAGGCTAACACCTACGGATTTTAGACCAAGAAATGGTCTCCACCAGAAATCCAAGAATGTGATCTATGGCAAGGAAACATTTGTGGGGTGAGGTGTATGAGCGTCTGGTCGATGATCAATGGCCACACAACCCCCATTTTTGTCGAAAATATCCATGAACGACCATTTTCAATAATACCGAAGGCTAACACCTACGGATTTTTTACCAAGAAATGGTCTCCACCAGAAATCCAAGAATGTGATCTATGGCAAGGAAACATATGTGGGGTGAGGTGTATGAGCCTCTAGTCGATGATCAATGGCCACACAACCCCCATTTTTGTCGAAAATAGCCATGAATGACCATTTTCAAAAATACCAAAGGCTAACACGTACGGATTTTTAACCAAGAAATGGTCTCCACCAGAAATCCAAGAATGTGATCTATGGCAAGGAAACATATGTGGGGTGAGGTGTACGAGCCTCTGGTCGATGATCAATGGCCACACAACCCCCATTTTGCCGAAAATAGCCATGAATGACCATTTTCAATAATACCGAAGGCTAACACGTACGAGTTTTTAACCAAGAAATGGTCTCCACCAGAAATCCAAGAATGTGATCTATGGCAAGGAAACATATGTGGGGTGAGGTGTATGAGCGTCTGGTCGATGATCAATGGCCACACAACCCCCATTTTTGTCGAAAATAGCCATGAAATACCATTTTCAATAATACCGAAGGCTAACACCTACGGATTTTTGACCAAGAAATGGTCTCCACCAGAAATCCAAGAATGTGATCTATGGCAAGGAAACATATGTGGGGTGAGGTGTATGAGCCTCTGGTCGACGATCAATGGCCACACAACCCTAATTTTTGTCGAAAATAGCCATGAACGACCATTTTCAATGACATTGAAGGCTAACACCTACGGATTTTTGACCAAGAAATGGTCTCCACCATAAATCCAAGAATGTGATCTATGGCAAGGAAACATATGTGTAGTGAGGTGTATGAGCCTCTGGTCGATGATCAATGGCCACACAACCCCCATTTTTGTCGAAAATAGCCATGAATGACCATTTACAATAATACCGAAGGCTAACACCTACGGATTTTTGACCAAGAAATGGTCTCCACCAGAAATCCAAGAATATGATCTATGGCAAGGAAACATATGTGGGGTGAGGTGTATGAGCCTCTGGTCGACGATCAATGCCCACACAACCCCCATTTTGCCGAAAATAGCCATGAATGACCATTTTCAATAATACCGAAGGCTAACACGTACGAGTTTTTAACCAAGAAATGGTCTCCACCAGAAATCCTAGAATGTAATCTATGGCAAGGAAACATATGTGGGGTGAGGTTTATGAGCCTCTAGTCGATGATAAATGGCCACACAAGCTCCATTTTTTATGAAAATAGCCATGAGCGACCTTGAAAATAGCCATGAGCGACCATTTTCAATAATACTAGAGGCTAACACCTACGGATTTTAGACCAAGAAATGGTCTCCACCAGAAATCCAAGAATGTGATCTATGGCAAGGAAACATATGTGGGGTGAGGTGTATGAGCGTCTGGTCGATGATCAATGGCCACACAACCCCCATTTTTGTCGAAAATAGCCATGAATGACCATTTTCAATAATACCGAAGGCTAACACCTACGGATTTTAGACCAAGAAATGGTCTCCACCAGAAATCCAAGAATGTGATCTATGGCAAGGAAACATATGTGGGGTGAGGTGTACGAGCCTCTGGTCGATGATCAATGGCCACACAACCCCCATTTTGCCGAAAATAGCCATGAATGACCATTTTCAATAATACCGAAGGCTAACACGTACGAGTTTTTAACCAAGAAATGGTCTCCACCAGAAATCCAAGAATGTGATCTATGGCAAGGAAACATATGTGGGGTGAGGTGTATGAGCGTCTGGTCGATGATCAATGGCCACACAACCCCCATTTTTGTCGAAAATAGCCATGAACGACCATTTTCAATAATACCGAAGGCTAACACCTACGGATTTTTGACCAAGAAATGGTCTCCACCAGAAATCCAAGAATGTGATCTATGGCAAGGAAACATATGTGGGGTGAGGTGTATGAGCCTCTGGTCGACGATCAATGGCCACACAACCCTAATTTTTGTCGAAAATAGCCATGAACGACCATTTTCAATGACACTGAAGGCTAACACCTACGGATTTTTGACCAAGAAATGGTCTCCACCATAAATCCAAGAATGTGATCTATGGCAAGGAAACATATGTGTAGTGAGGTGTATGAGCCTCTGGTCGATGATCAATGGCCACACAACCCCCATTTTTGTCGAAAATAGCCATGAATGACCATTTACAATAATACCGAAGGCTAACACCTACGGATTTTTGACCAAGAAATGGTCTCCACCAGAAATCCAAGAATATGATCTATGGCAAGGAAACATATGTGGGGTGAGGTGTATGAGCCTCTGGTCGACGATCAATGCCCACACAACCCCCATTTTGCCGAAAATAGCCATGAATGACCATTTTCAATAATACCGAAGGCTAACACGTACGAGTTTTTAACCAAGAAATGGTCTCCACCAGAAATCCTAGAATGTAATCTATGGCAAGGAAACATATGTGGGGTGAGGTTTATGAGCCTCTAGTCGATGATAAATGGCCACACAAGCTCCATTTTTTATGAAAATAGCCATGAGCGACCTTGAAAATAGCCATGAGCGACCATTTTCAATAATACTAGAGGCTAACACCTACGGATTTTAGACCAAGAAATGGTCTCCACCAGAAATCCAAGAATGTGACCTATGGCAAGGAAACATATGTGGGGTGAGGTGTATGAGCGTCTGGTCGATGATCAATGGCCACACAACCCCCATTTTTGTCGAAAATAGCCATGAATGACCATTTTCAATAATACCGAAGGCTAACACCTACGGATTTTAGACCAAGAAATGGTCTCCACCAGAAATCCAAGAATGTGATCTATGGCAAGGAAACATATGTGGGGTGAGGTGTATGAGCGTCTGGTCGATGATCAATGGCCACACAACCCCCATTTTTGTCGAAAATAGCCATGAACGACCATTTTCAATAATACCGAAGGCTAACACCTACGGATTTTTGACCAAGAAATGGTCTCCACCAGAAATCCAAGAATGTGATCTATGGCAAGGAAACATATGTGGGGTGAGGTGTATGAGCCTCTGGTCGATGATCAATGGCCACACAACCTCAATTTATGTCGAAAATAGCCATGAACGACCATTTTCAATAATATCGAAGGCTAACACCTACGGATTTTTGACCAAGAAATGGTCTCCACCAGAAATCCAAGAATGTGATCTACGACAAGGAAACATATGTGGGGTGAGGTGTATGAGCCTCTGGTCGACGATCAATGGCCACACAACCCCCATTTTGCCGAAAATAGCCATGAATGACCATTTTCAATAATACCGAAGGCTAACACGTACGAGTTTTTAACCAAGAAATGGTTTCCACCAAAAATCCAAGAATGTAATCTATGGCAATGAAACATATGTGGGGTGAGGTTTATGAGCCTTTAGTCGATGATAAATGGCCACACAACCCCCATTTTTTATGAAAATAGCCATGAGCGACCTTGAAAATAGCCATGAGCGACCATTTTCAATAATACTAGAGGCTAACACCTACGGATTTTAGACCAAGAAATGGTCTCCACCAGAAATCCAAGAATGTGATCTCTGGCAAGGAAACATATGTGGGGTGAGGTGTATGAGCGTCTGGTCGATGATCAATGGCCACACAACCCCCATTTTTGTCGAAAATTGCCATGAACGACCATTTTCAATAATACCGAAGGCTAACACCTACGGATTTTTTACCAAGAAATGGTCTCCACCAGAAATCCAAGAATGTGATCTATGGCAAGGAAACATATGTGGGGTGAGGTGTATGAGCCTCTAGTCGATGATCAATGGCCACACAACCCCCATTTTTGTCGAAAATAGCCATGAATGACCATTTTCAAAAATACCAAAGGCTAACACGTACGGATTTTTAACCAAGAAATGGTCTCCACCAGAAATCCAAGAATGTGATCTATGGCAAGGAAACATATGTGGGGTGAGGTGTACGAGCCTCTGGTCGATGATCAATGGCCACACAACCCCCATTTTGCCGAAAATAGCCATGAATGACCATTTTCAATAATACCGAAGGCTAACACGTACGAGTTTTTAACCAAGAAATGGTCTCCACCAGAAATCCAAGAATGTAATCTATGGCAAGGAAACATATGTGGGGTGAGGTGTATGAGCGTCTGGTCGATGATCAATGGCCACACAACCCCCATTTTTGTCGAAAATAGCCATGAACGACCATTTTCAATAATACCGAAGGCTAACACCTATGGATTTTTGACCAAGAAATGGTCTCCACCAGAAATCCAAGAATGTGATCTATGGCAAGGAAACATATGTGGGGTGAGGTGTATGAGCCTCTGGTCGACGATCAATGGCCACACAACCCTAATTTTTGTCGAAAATAGCCATGAATGACCATTTTCAATGACATTGAAGGCTAACACCTACGGATTTTTGACCAAGAAATGGTCTCCACCATAAATCCAAGAATGTGATCTATGGCAAGGAAACATTTGTGTAGTGAGGTGTATGAGCCTCTGGTCGATGATCAATGGCCACACAACCCCCATTTTTGTCGAAAATAGCCATGAATGACCATTTACAATAATACCGAAGGCTAACACCTACGAATTTTTGACCAAGAAATGGTTTCCACCAGAAGTCCAAGAATATGATCTATGGCAAGGAAACATATGTGGGGTGAGGTGTATGAGCCTCTGGTCGACGATCAATGCCCACACAACCCCCATTTTGCCGAAAATAGCCATGAATGACCATTTTCAATAATACCGAAGGCTAACACGTACGAGTTTTTAACCAAGAAATGGTCTCCACCAGAAATCCAAGAATGTAATCTATGGCAAGGAAACATATGTGGGGTGAGGTTTATGAGCCTCTAGTCGATGATAAATGGCCACACAAGCTCTATTTTTTATGAAAATAGCCATGAGCGACCTTGAAAATAGCCATGAGCGACCATTTTCAATAATACTAGAGGCTAACACCTACGGATTTTAGACCAAGAAATGGTCTCCACCAGAAATCCAAGAATGTGATCTATGGCAAGGAAACATATGTGGGGTGAGGTGTATGAGCGTCTGGTCGATGATCAATGGCCACACAACCCCCATTTTTGTCGAAAATAGCCATGAATGACCATTTTCAATAATACCGAAGGCTAACACCTACGGATTTTTGACCAAGAAATGGTCTCCACCAGAAATCCAAGAATGTGATCTATGGCAAGGAAACATATGTGGGGTGAGGTGTATGAGCCTCTAGTCGATGATCAATGGCCACACAACCCCCATTTTTGTCGAAAATAGCCATGAATGATCATTTTCAAAAATACCAAAGGCTAACACGTACGGATTTTTGACCAAGAAATGGTCTCCACCAGAAATCCAAGAATGTGATCTATGGCAAGGAAACATATGTGGGGTGAGGTGTACGAGCCTCTGGTCGATGATCAATGGCCACACAACCCCCATTTTGCCAAAAATAGCCATGAATGACCATTTTCAATAATACCGAAGGCTAACACGTACGAGTTTTTAACCAAGAAATGGTTTCCACCAGAAATCCAAGAATGTAATCTATGGCAAGGAAACATATGTGGGGTGAGGTTTATGAGCCTCTAGTCGATGATAAATGGCCACACAACCCCCATTTTTTATGAAAATAGCCATGAGCGACCTTGAAAATAGCAATGAGCGACCATTTTCAATAATACTAGAGGCTAACACCTACGGATTTTAGACCAAGAAATGGTCTCCACCAGAAATCCAAGAATGTGATCTATGGCAAGGAAACATATGTGGGGTGAGGTGTATGAGCGTCTGGTCGATGATCAATGGCCACACAACCCTCATTTTTGTCGAAAATAGCCATGAACGACCATTTTCAATAATACCGAAGGCTAACACCTACGGATTTTTGACCAAGAAATGGTCTCCACCAGAAATCCAAGAATGTGATCTATGGCAAGGAAACATATGTGGGGTGAGGTGTATGAGCCTCTGGTCGACGATCAATGGCCACACAACCCCCATTTTTTATGAAAATAGCCATGAGCGACCTTGAAAATAGCCATGAGCGACCATTTTCAATAATACTAGAGGCTAACACCTACGGATTTTAGACCAAGAAATGGTCTCCACCAGAAATCCAAGAATGTGATCTATGGCAAGGAAACATATGTGGGGTGAGGTGTATGAGCGTCTGGTCGATGATCAATGGCCACACAACCCCCATTTTTGTCGAAACTAGCCATGAACGACCATTTTCAAAATACCGAAGGCTAACACCTATGGATTTTTGACCAAGAAATGGTCTCCACCAGAAATCCAAGAATGTGATCTATGGCAAGGAAACATATGTGGGGTGAGGTGTATGAGCCTCTGGTCGATGATCAATGGCCACACAACCCCTATTTTTGTCGAAAATAGCCATAAACGACCATTTTCAATAATATCGAAGGCTAACACCTACGGATTTTTGACCAAGAAATGGTCTCCACCAGAAATCCAAGAATGTGATCTACGACAAGGAAACATATGTGGGGTGAGGTGTATGAGCCTCTGGTCGACGATCAATGGCCACACAACCCCCATTTTGCCGAAAATAGCCATGAATGACCATTTTCAATAATATCGAAGGCTAACACCTACGGATTTTTGACCAAGAAATGGTCTCCACCAGAAATCCAAGAATGTGATCTACGACAAGGAAACATATGTGGGGTGAAGTGTATGAGCCTCTGGTCGACGATCAATGGCCACACAACCCCCATTTTGCCGAAAATAGCCATGAATGACCATTTTCAATAATACCGAAGGCTAACACGTACGAGTTTTTAACCAAGAAATGGTTTCCACCAGAAATCCAAGAATGTAATCTATGGCAAGGAAACATATGTGGGGTGAGGTTTATGAGCCTCTAGTCGATGATAAATGGCCACACAACCCCCATTTTTTATGAAAATAGCCATGAGCGACCTTGAAAATAGCCATGAGCGACCATTTTCAATAATACTAGAGGCTAACACCTACGGATTTTAGACCAAGAAATGGTCTCCACCAGAAATCCAAGAATGTGATCTATGGCAAGGAAACATATGTGGGGTGAGGTGTATGAGCGTCTGGTCGATGATCAATGGCCACACAACCCCCATTTTTGTCGAAAATAGCCATGAACGACCATTTTCAATAATATCGAAGGCTAACACCTACGGATTTTTGACCAAGAAATGGTCTCCACCAGAAATCCAAGAATGTGATCTATGGCAAGAAAACATATGTGGGGTGAGGTGTATGAGCGTCTGGTCGATGATCAATGGCCACACAACCCCCATTTTTATCGAAAATAGCCATGAACGACCATTTTCAATAATACCGAAGGCTAACACCTACGGATTTTTTACCAAGAAATGGTCTCCACCAGAAATCCAAGAATGTGATCTATGGCAAGGAAACATATGTGGGGTGAGGTGTATGAGCCTCTGGTCGATGATCAATGGCCACACAACCTCCATTTTTGTCGAAAATAGCCATGAACGACCATTTTCAATAATATCGAAGGCTAACACCTACGGATTTTTGACCAAGAAATGGTCTCCACCAGAAATCCAAGAATGTGATCTACGACAAGGAAACATATGTGGGGTGAGGTGTATGAGCCTCTGGTCGACGATCAATGGCCACACAACCCCCATTTTGCCGAAAATAGCCATGAATGACCATTTTCAATAATATCGAAGGCTAACACCTACGGATTTTTGACCAAGAAATGGTCTCCACCAGAAATCCAAGAATGTGATCTACGACAAGGAAACATATGTGGGGTGAGGTGTATGAGCCTCTGGTCGACGATCAATGGCCACACAACCCCCATTTTGCCTCATACACCTCACCCCACATATGTTTCCTTGCCATAGATCACATTCTTGGATTTCTGGTGGAGACCATTTCTTGGTAAAAAATCCGTAGGTGTTAGCCTTCGGTATTATTGAAAATGGTCGTTCATGGCTATTTTCGACAAAAATGGGGGTTGTGTGGCCATTGATCATCGACTAGAGGCTCATACACCTCACCCCACATATGTTTCCTTGCCATAGATCACATTCTTGGATTTCTGGTGGAGACCATTTCTTGGTAAAAAATCCGTAGGTGTTAGCCTTCGGTATTATTGAAAATGGTCGTTCATGGCTATTTTCGACAAAAATGGGGGTTGTGTGGCCATTGATCATCGACCAGACGCTCATACACCTCACCCCACATATGTTTCCTTGCCATAGATCACATTCTTGGATTTCTGGTGGAGACCATTTCTTGGTCTAAAATCCGTAGGTGTTAGCCTCTAGTATTATTGAAAATGGTCGCTCATGGCTATTTTCAAGGTCGCTCATGGCTATTTTGATAAAAAATGGGGGTTGTGTGGCCATTTATCATCGACTAGAGGCTGATAAACCTCACCCCACATATGTTTCCTTGCCATAGATTACATTCTTGGATTTCTGGTGGAAACCATTTCTTGGTTAAAAACTCGTAAGTGTTAGCCTTCGGTATTATTGAAAATGGTCATTCATGGCTATTTTCGGCAAAATGGGGGTTGTGTGGCCATTGATCGTCGACCAGAGGCTCATACACCTCACCCCACATATGTTTCCTTGTCGTAGATCACATTCTTGGATTTCTGGTGGAGACCATTTCTTGGTCAAAAATCCATAGGTGTTAGCCTTCGATATTATTGAAAATGGTCATTCATGGCTATTTTCGGCAAAATGGGGGTTGTGTGGCCATTGATCGTCGACCAGAGGCTCATACACCTCACCCCACATATGTTTCCTTGTCGTAGATCACATTCTTGGATTTCTGGTGGAGACCATTTCTTGGTCAAAAATCTGTAGGTGTTAGCCTTCGATATTATTGAAAATGGTCGTTCATGGCTATTTTCGACAAAAATGGGGGTTGTGTGGCCATTTATCATCGACCAGAGGATCATACACCTCACCCCACATATGTTTCCTTGCCATAGATCACATTCTTGGATTTCTGGTGGAGACCATTTCTTGGTCAAAAATCCGTAGGTGTTAGCCTTCGGTATTATTGAAAATGGTCGTTCATGGCTATTTTCGACAAAAATGGGGGTTGTGTGGCCATTGATCATCGACTAGAGGCTCATACACCTCACCCCACATATGTTTCCTTGCCATAGATCGCATTCTTGGATTTCTGGTGGAGACCATTTCTTGGTAAAAAATCCGTAGGTGTTAGCCTTCGGTATTATTGAAAATGGTCGTTCATGGCTATTTTCGACAAAAATGGGGGTTGTGTGGCCATTGATCATCGACCAGACGCTCATACACCTCACCCCACATATGTTTCCTTGCCATAGATCACATTCTTGGATTTCTGGTGGAGACCATTTCTTGGTCTAAAATCCGTAGGTGTTAGCCTCTAGTATTATTGAAAATGGTCGCTCATGGCTATTTTCAAGGTCGCTCATGGCTATTTTGATAAAAAATGGGGGTTGTGTGGCCATTTATCATCGACTAGAGGCTGATAAACCTCACCCCACATATGTTTCCTTGCCATAGATTACATTCTTGGATTTCTGGTGGAAACCATTTCTTGGTTAAAAACTCGTAAGTGTTAGCCTTCGGTATTATTGAAAATGGTCATTCATGGCTATTTTCGGCAAAATGGGGGTTGTGTGGCCATTGATCGTCGACCAGAGGCTCATACACCTCACCCCACATATGTTTCCTTGTCGTAGATCACATTCTTGGATTTCTGGTGGAGACCATTTCTTGGTCAAAAATCCGTAGGTGTTAGCCTTCGATATTATTGAAAATGGTCATTCATGGCTATTTTCGGCAAAATGGGGGTTGTGTGGCCATTGATCGTCGACCAGAGGCTCATACACCTCACCCCACATATGTTTCCTTGTCGTAGATCACATTCTTGGATTTCTGGTGGAGACCATTTCTTGGTCAAAAATCCGTAGGTGTTAGCCTTCGATATTATTGAAAATGGTCGTTCATGGCTATTTTCGACAAAAATGGGGGTTGTGTGGCCATTTATCATCGACCAGAGGATCATACACCTCACCCCACATATGTTTCCTTGCCATAGATCACATTCTTGGATTTCTGGTGGAGACCATTTCTTGGTCAAAAATCCGTAGGTGTTAGCCTTCGGTATTATTGAAAATGGTCGTTCATGGCTATTTTCGACAAAAATGGGGGTTGTGTGGCCATTGATCATCGACCAGACGCTCATACACCTCACCCCACATATGTTTCCTTGCCATAGATCACATTCTTGGATTTCTGGTGGAGACCATTTCTTGGTCTAAAATCCGTAGGTGTTAGCCTCTAGTATTATTGAAAATGGTCGCTCATGGCTATTTTCAAGGTCGCTCATGGCTATTTTCATAAAAAATGGGGGTTGTGTGGCCATTGATCGTCGACCAGAGGCTCATACACCTCACCCCACATATGTTTCCTTGCAATAGATCACATTCTTGGATTTCTGGTGGAGACCATTTCTTGGTCAAAATTCCATAGGTGTTAGCCTTCGGTATTATTGAAAATGGTCGTTCATGGCTATTTTCGACAAAAATGGGGGTTGTGTGGCCATTGATCATCGACCAGACGCTCATACACCTCACCCCACATATGTTTCCTTGCCATAGATCACATTCTTGGATTTCTGGTGGAGACCATTTCTTGGTCTAAAATCCGTAGGTGTTAGCCTCTAGTATTATTGAAAATGGTCGCTCATGGCTATTTTCAAGGTCGCTCATGGCTATTTTCATAAAAAATGGAGCTTGTGTGGCCATTTATCATTGACTAGAGGCTCATAAACCTCACCCCACATATGTTTCCTTGCCATAGATCACATTCTGGGATTTCTGGTGGAGACCATTTCTTGGTCAAAAATCCGTAGGTGTTAGCCTTCGGTATTATTGAAAATGGTCGTTCATGGCTATTTTCGACAAAAATGGGGGTTGTGTGGCCATTGATCATCGACCAGACGCTCATACACCTCACCCCACATATGTTTCCTTGCCATAGATCACATTCTTGGATTTCTGGTGGAGACCATTTCTTGGTTAAAAACTCGTACGTGTTAGCCTTCAGTATTATTGAAAATGGTCATTCATGGCTATTTTCGGCAAAATGGGGGTTGTGTGGCCATTGATCATCGACCAGAGGCTCGTACACCTCACCCCACATATGTTTCCTTGCCATAGATCACATTCTTGGATTTCTGGTGGAGACCATTTCTTGGTTAAAAATCCGTACGTGTTAGCCTTTGGTATTTTTGAAAATGGTCATTCATGGCTATTTTCGACAAAAATGGGGGTTGTGTGGCCATTGATCATCGACTAGAGGCTCATACACCTCACCCCACATATGTTTCCTTGCCATAGATCACATTCTTGGATTTCTGGTGGAGACCATTTATTGGTAAAAAATCCGTAGGTGTTAGCCTTCGGTATTATTGAAAATGGTCGTTCATGGCTATTTTCGACAAAAATGGGGGTTGTGTGGCCATTGATCATCGACCAGACGCTCATACACCTCACCCCACATATGTTTCCTTGCCATAGATCACATTCTTGGATTTCTGGTGGAGACCATTTCTTGGTCTAAAATCCGTAGGTGTTAGCCTCTAGTATTATTGAAAATGGTCGCTCATGGCTATTTTCAAGGTCGCTCATGGCTATTTTGATAAGAAATGGGGGTTGTGTGGCCATTTATCATCGACTAGAGGCTGATAAACCTCACCCCACATATGTTTCCTTGCCATAGATTACATTCTTGGATTTCTGGTGGAAACCATTTCTTGGTTAAAAACTCGTAAGTGTTAGCCTTCGGTATTATTGAAAATGGTCATTCATGGCTATTTTCGGCAAAATGGGGGTTGTGTGGCCATTGATCGTCGACCAGAGGCTCATACACCTCACCCCACATATGTTTCCTTGTCGTAGATCACATTCTTGGATTTCTGGTGGAGACCATTTCTTGGTCAAAAATCCGTAGGTGTTAGCCTTCGATATTATTGAAAATGGTCATTCATGGCTATTTTCGGCAAAATGGGGGTTGTGTGGCCATTGATCGTCGACCAGAGGCTCATACACCTCACCCCACATATGTTTCCTTGTCGTAGATCACATTCTTGGATTTCTGGTGGAGACCATTTCTTGGTCAAAAATCCGTAGGTGTTAGCCTTCGATATTATTGAAAATGGTCGTTCATGGCTATTTTCGACAAAAATGGGGGTTGTGTGGCCATTTATCATCGACCAGAGGATCATACACCTCACCCCACATATGTTTCCTTGCCATAGATAACATTCTTGGATTTCTGGTGGAGACCATTTCTTGGTCAAAAATCCGTAGGTGTTAGCCTTCGGTATTATTGAAAATGGTCGTTCATGGCTATTTTCGACAAAAATGGGGGTTGTGTGGCCATTGATCATCGACCAGACGCTCATACACCTCACCCCACATATGTTTCCTTGCCATAGATCACATTCTTGGATTTCTGGTGGAGACCATTTCTTGGTCTAAAATCCGTAGGTGTTAGCCTCTAGTATTATTGAAAATGGTCGCTCATGGCTATTTTCAAGGTCGCTCATGGCTATTTTCATAAAAAATGGGGGTTGTGTGGCCATTGATCGTCGACCAGAGGCTCATACACCTCACCCCACATATGTTTCCTTGCAATAGATCACATTCTTGGATTTCTGGTGGAGACCATTTCTTGGTCAAAATTCCGTAGGTGTTAGCCTTCGGTATTATTGAAAATGGTCGTTCATGGCTATTTTCGACAAAAATGGGGGTTGTGTGGCCATTGATCATCGACCAGACGCTCATACACCTCACCCCACATATGTTTCCTTGCCATAGATCACATTCTTGGATTTCTGGTGGAGACCATTTCTTGGTCTAAAATCCGTAGGTGTTAGCCTCTAGTATTATTGAAAATGGTCGCTCATGGCTATTTTCAAGGTCGCTCATGGCTATTTTCATAAAAAATGGAGCTTGTGTGGCCATTTATCATTGACTAGAGGCTCATAAACCTCACCCCACATATGTTTCCTTGCCATAGATTACATTCTTGGATTTCTGGTGGAGACCATTTCTTGGTTAAAAACTCGTACGTGTTAGCCTTCAGTATTATTGAAAATGGTCATTCATGGCTATTTTCGGCAAAATGGGGGTTGTGTGGCCATTGATCGTCGACCAGAGGCTCATACACCTTCCCCCACATATGTTTCCTTGCCATAGATCATATTCTTGGATTTCTGGTGGAGACCATTTCTTGGTCAAAAATCCGTAGGTGTTAGCCTTCGGTATTATTGTAAATGGTCATTCATGGCTATTTTCGACAAAAATGGGGGTTGTGTGGCCATTGATCATCGACCAGAGGCTCATACACCTCACTACACATATGTTTCCTTGCCATAGATCACATTCTTGGATTTATGGTGGAGACCATTTCTTGGTCAAAAATCCGTAGGTGTTAGCCTTCAATGTCATTGAAAATGGTCGTTCATGGCTATTTTCGACAAAAATTAGGGTTGTGTGGCCATTGATCGTCGACCAGAGGCTCATACACCTCACCCCACATATGTTTCCTTGCCATAGATCACATTCTGGGATTCCTGGTGGAGACCATTTCTTGGTCAAAAATCCGTAGGTGTTAGCCTTCGGTATTATTGAAAATGGTCGTTCATGGCTATTTTCGACAAAAATGGGGGTTGTGTGGCCATTGCTCATCGACCAGACGCTCATACACCTCACCCCACATATGTTTCCTTGCCATAGATCACATTCTTGGATTTCTGGTGGAGACCATTTCTTGGTTAAAAACTCGTACGTGTTAGCCTTCGGTATTATTGAAAATGGTCATTCATGGCTATTTTCGGCAAAATGGGGGTTGTGTGGCCATTGATCATCGACCAGAGGCTCGTACACCTCACCCCACATATGTTTCCTTGCCATAGATCATATTCTTGGATTTCTGGTGGAGACCATTTCTTGGTCAAAAATCCGTAGGTGTTAGCCTTCGGTATTATTGTAAATGGTCATTCATGGCTATTTTCGACAAAAATGGGGGTTGTGTGGCCATTGATCATCGACCAGAGGCTCATACACCTCACTACACATATGTTTCCTTGCCATAGATCACATTCTTGGATTTATGGTGGAGACCATTTCTTGGTCAAAAATCCGTAGGTGTTAGCCTTCAATGTCATTGAAAATGGTCGTTCATGGCTATTTTCGACAAAAATTAGGGTTGTGTGGCCATTGATCGTCGACCAGAGGCTCATACACCTCACCCCACATATGTTTCCTTGCCATAGATCACATTCTGGGATTTCTGGTGGAGACCATTTCTTGGTCAAAAATCCGTAGGTGTTAGCCTTCGGTATTATTGAAAATGGTCGTTCATGGCTATTTTCGACAAAAATGGGGGTTGTGTGGCCATTGCTCATCGACCAGACGCTCATACACCTCACCCCACATATGTTTCCTTGCCATAGATCACATTCTTGGATTTCTGGTGGAGACCATTTCTTGGTTAAAAACTCGTACGTGTTAGCCTTCGGTATTATTGAAAATGGTCATTCATGGCTATTTTCGGCAAAATGGGGGTTGTGTGGCCATTGATCATCGACCAGAGGCTCGTACACCTCACCCCACATATGTTTCCTTGCCATAGATCACATTCTTGGATTTCTGGTGGAGACCATTTCTTGGTTAAAAATCCGTACGTGTTAGCCTTTGGTATTTTTGAAAATGGTCATTCATGGCTATTTTCGACAAAAATGGGGGTTGTGTGGCCATTGATCATCGACTAGAGGCTCATACACCTCACCCCACATATGTTTCCTTGCCATAGATCACATTCTTGGATTTCTGGTGGAGACCATTTCTTGGTAAAAAATCCGTAGGTGTTAGCCTTCGGTATTATTGAAAATGGTCGTTCATGGCTATTTTCGACAAAAATGGGGGTTGTGTGGCCATTGATCATCGACCAGACGCTCATACACCTCACCCCACATATGTTTCCTTGCCATAGATCACATTCTTGGATTTCTGGTGGAGACCATTTCTTGGTCTAAAATCCGTAGGTGTTAGCCTCTAGTATTATTGAAAATGGTCGCTCATGGCTATTTTCAATGTCGCTCATGGCTATTTTGATAAAAAATGGGGGTTGTGTGGCCGTTTATCATCGACTAGAGGCTGATAAACCTCACCCCACATATGTTTCCTTGCCATAGATTACATTCTTGGATTTCTGGTGGAAACTATTTCTTGGTTAAAAACTCATACGTGTTAGCCTTCGGTATTATTGAAAATGGTCATTCATGGCTATTTTCGGCAAAATGGGGGTTGTGTGGCCATTGATCGTCGACTAGAGGCTCATACACCTCACCCCACATATGTTTCCTTGTCGTAGATCACATTCTTGGATTTCTGGTGGAGACCATTTCTTGGTCAAAAATCCGTAGGTGTTAGCCTTCGATATTATTGAAAATGGTCATTCATGGCTATTTTCGGCAAAATGGGGGTTGTGTGGCCATTGATCGTCGACCAGAGGCTCATACACCTCACCCCACATATGTTTCCTTGTCGTAGATCACATTCTTGGATTTCTGGTGGAGACCATTTCTTGGTCAAAAATCCGTAGGTGTTAGCCTTCGATATTATTGAAAATGGTCGTTCATGGCTATTTTCGACAAAAATGGGGGTTGTGTGGCCATTTATCATCGACCAGAGGATCATACACCTCACCCCACATATGTTTCCTTGCCATAGATCACATTCTTGGATTTCTGGTGGAGACCATTTCTTGGTCAAAAATCCGTAGGTGTTAGGCTTCGGTATTATTGAAAATGGTCGTTCATGGCTATTTTCGACAAAAATGGGGGTTGTGTGGCCATTGATCATCGACCAGACGCTCATACACCTCACCCCACATATGTTTCCTTGCCATAGATCACATTCTTGGATTTCTGGTGGAGACCATTTCTTGGTCTAAAATCCGTAGGTGTTAGCCTCTAGTATTATTGAAAATGGTCGCTCATGGCTATTTTCAAGGTCGCTCATGGCTATTTTCATAAAAAATGGGGGTTGTGTGGCCATTGATCGTCGACCAGAGGCTCATACACCTCACCCCACATATGTTTCCTTGCCATAGATCACATTCTTGGATTTCTGGTGGAGACCATTTCTTGGTCAAAATTCCGTAGGTGTTAGCCTTTGGTATTATTGAAAATGGTCGTTCATGGCTATTTTCGACAAAAATGGGGGTTGTGTGGCCATTGATCATCGACCAGACGCTCATACACCTCACCCCACATATGTTTCCTTGCCATAGATCACATTCTTGGATTTCTGGTGGAGACCATTTCTTGGTCTAAAATCCGTAGGTGTTAGCCTCTAGTATTATTGAAAATGGTCGCTCGTGGCTATTTTCAAGGTCGCTCATGGCTATTTTCATAAAAAATGGGGGTTGTGTGGCCATTTATCATCGACTAGAGGCTCATAAACCTCACCCCACATATGTTTCCTTGCCATAGATTACATTCTTGGATTTCTGGTGGAAACCATTTCTTGGTTAAAAACTCGTACGTGTTAGCCTTCGGTATTATTGAAAATGGTCATTCATGGCTATTTTCGGCAAAATGGGGGTTGTGTGGCCATTGATCGTCGACCAGAGGCTCATACACCTCACCCCACATATGTTTCCTTGTCGTAGATCACATTCTTGGATTTCTGGTGGAGACCATTTCTTGGTCAAAAATCCATAGGTGTTAGCCTTCGATATTATTGAAAATGGTCGTTCATGGCTATTTTCGACAAAAATGGGGGTTGTGTGGCCATTGATTATCGACCAGAGGCTCATACACCTCACCCCACATATGTTTCCTTGCCATAGATCACATTCTTGGATTTCTGGTGGAGACCATTTCTTGGTCAAAAATCCGTAGGTGTTAGCCTTCGGTATTATTGTAAATGGTCATTCATGGCTATTTTCGACAAAAATGGGGGTTGTGTGGCAATTGATCATCGACCAGAGGCTCATACACCTCACCCCACATATGTTTCCTTGCCATAGATCACATTCTTGTATTTCTGGTGGAGACCATTTCTTGGTCAAAAATCCGTAGGTCTTAGCCTCTAATATTATTGAAAATGGTCGCTCATGGCTATTTTCAAGGTCGCTCATGGCTATTTTCATAAAAAATGGGGGTTGTGTGGCCATTTATCATCGACTAGAGGCTCATAAACCTCACCCCACATATGTTTCCTTGCCATAGATTACATTCTTGGATTTCTGGTGGAAACCATTTCTTGGTTAAAAACTCATACGTGTTAGCCTTCGGTATTATTGAAAATGGTCATTCATGGCTATTTTCGGCAAAATGGGGGTTGTGTGGCCATTGATCGTCGACCAGAGGCTCATACACCTCACCCCACATATGTTTCCTTGTCGTAGATCACATTCTTGGATTTCTGGTGGAGACCATTTCTTGGTCAAAAATCCGTAGGTGTTAGCCTTCGATATTATTGAAAATGGTCGTTCATGGCTATTTTCGACAAAAATGGGAGTTGTGTGGCCATTGATCATCGACCAGAGGCTCATACACCTCACCCCACATATGTTTCCTTGCCATAGATCACATTCTTGGATTTCTGGTGGAGACCATTTCTTGGTCAAAAATCCGTAGGTGTTAGCCTTCGGTATTATTGTAAATGGTCATTCATGGCTATTTTCGACAAAAATGGGGGTTGTGTGGCCATTGATCATCGACCAGAGGCTCATACACCTCACCCCACATATGTTTCCTTGCCATAGATCACATTCTTGGATTTCTGGTGGAGACCATTTCTTGGTCAAAAATCCGTAGGTCTTAGCCTCTAATATTATTGAAAATGGTCGCTCATGGCTATTTTCATAAAAAAATGGGGGTTGTGTGGCCATTTATCATCGACTAGAGACTCATAAATCTCACCCCACATATCTTTCCTTGCCATAGATCACATTCTTGGATTTTTGGTGGAGACCATTTCTTGGTCAAAAACTCGTACGTGTTAGCCTTCGGTATTATTGACACTACAAAATAAACCCCCCTATAGCAACGTATACCTAGCAACGTACAATTATATGCGTTGGAAGTGATTATGTTCCAACGCTTGTTATGTGTTGCAACTTATATCTGTTGAATTACAATGGTACTGGCAACATTTAACATGCGTTGCAAATTGTATGCGTAGAGTAAATACGATCATAGCAACGATTACCATGTGTTGCAGCCGTATGCGTAGAGTAACTAGAATGCTTGTAACGTTTATATGCGTTGCAAACCGTATCTGTAGATTAATTTTGGTACTTTAGCAATTTTGCAATTGTGCCTTTTATTTTTAACTAAAGCATTGTAGTTGGGGATGCTAAATTGCGCAAAAAATGTGTAAAGTGGGGGGAATTGATAACAATACAAAGTCTTTTAGTCCACGTTGTATCGTTTTATTTATTAAAATATTTATTTTATCTTATTGTCATTGTGTTTCACTTATTAAAACATTTGTCATATCTCTAATTATTTGCAAAAAACATGCAAAAAACATGTCTTCAAGAGAAATCGAACTCACAACCTTCACCTTCAACCAAAGTAATACTCACTAACCAAATGGACCTTATTGATGTGTACGTTTAGTTGTTACACTCAATTTTTGTTATAGAATTCTGCGAAACGCTAAAATTCTCTAAATCTCTACAAGCAAGCCGATCTCCTGATTGATGTACGTGTGCCCACCGCCGCCCGAGGTCCGCCCTCAGTCTGCGCGCCAAACGGCCATGCCCGAGCACCTGCCTACCTCCACGGCTCCACCCACGCCAACGTCCTCGCTGGCTGCAGCCCCTAGGTCTTCCCACACGGCCGCCGCCGAAGCACCTGCACGCCCTCGCGGGCCGCCGTCCCCAGGTAGGTCGACGCCCAAGCAGCTGCCGCCACCACCCACGCCGACGCCCCCGCTGGCCGCTGTCCACGCGCACGCCCCCACCTTTGGAAGGATACAGTGGACAGCGAGAGGAGAGGAGGAATAGGATCGCGACCTCGATGGTGCGCGCAACGAAGACGTGATCCCCTACGACTTCATTAAGGCCTACTCTGTCCATGTGAAGCGTTCTGGCAAGGTACCCGCTTGTTCCTCCCTCTCACTTCCCACCTTGTTCCGTCATATGTAATAGCTACTACGACAACATTGAGGATTTCATTGTCATCGTGATTAACATTTTTTACCCAGTGTTGGAATGGATATTGGATTGGTCAAGCGTCTTTTACGTTATCCTAAAGGTTCTGATCCATACATAGCTGGTGTAGAGAAGTTCCTTGAATTTGCATTTAAAGATAAAGCTGAAGGCATCAAGATTTATTGCCCATGTCAGACATGTGTGCACACTACTATTCAGACAAGAGATGAGATGTATGGGCATTTGGTGTGCAATGGGATACTTGAGAATTATGATGAATGGAATTTTCATGGTGATAATTCAGTGCAACACACAAGTAGTTCGGAACCAAATTCACATATTGATGAAAGGCATGTTGATGTCGACCAACTGATTCAAGATGCCCTTGGACATCTGTATGATGGCACACCTATGACTGAAGGTCAAGAATCGGCCCAGGGACCCAATATTGAAGCACAACAGTTTTATACACAACTTGAAGATTCGAAAAGGCCTTTATGGATAGGCTGTGAGCTCAGTCAACTAACTTTATTTGTGCTTCTGTTTAATATCAAATCCATCAACAAATGGTCTGATAAATCTTTTCGTGATCTACTTGAGGTTCTGCATATGGCAATCCCTAATGGAAATGAGCTACCAAAGAACTTTTATGCAGCTAAGAAAATAATCTCTAAATTTGGACTTGGATACGAAAATATTGATGCCTGCCCAAACAACTGCCAGTTGTATTGGAAGGAAAAGAAGAATGATGATTTTTGTGCAATCTGTAAGGTTTCGAGGTGGAAGGATAAGGTTCCCACGTCTGTACTAACAAAGAAGGAAAGAAAGAAAGCAACACCCTGCAAAGTTTTACGATACTTTCCAATTAAAGAGAGACTGAAAAGAATGTTTATGTGTAGAGAAACAGCTTCTCTTCTAAGATGGCATGACGAGGAGCGCATTAAGGATGGTGCATTAAGACATCCTGCTGATGCACCGGTGTGGAAGAGGTTTGATGAAAAGTTCCTAGGATTTGCATCAGAATCACGTAATATTCGTTTTGGTTTGGCTACTGATGGATTTAATCCATTTGGGATGATGAGCTCTACACATAGTTGTTGGCCTGTTATATTGGTGGTATATAACCTTCCTCCATGGCTTTGCATGAAAGATCACAACCTTATGCTCTCTTTATTGATTCCTGGTCCTAAAAGTCCTGGAGATAGAATTCATGTGTTCCTTGAGCCACTCTTGGATGACCTAAAGGAATTATTTCTAACCGGCTTGTACACATATGATGCATCAAGAGATGAGAGTTTTACTATGCGAGGGGCCGTGCTTATGACCATAAGTGATCTTCCTGGTTTAGGAATGCTTGCTTCTCATATGGTTCATGGGAAATTCGCATGCCCTCCTTGTGGTGAAAATGTATGGACAAAACAGCTGAAGAATGGTCGTAAATCTTGTTTTATGGGGAATCGCCAATATATTGATCTTGATCATTCTTATCGCTTGGATGCAGACTCATTTGATGGAACGATAGAGCTTCGAACAAAACCTAAAACCTATTATGATCGTCCAATTTTGGATGAAATCATCACACTTGGTGATTTCAAGAACTCAAAAACTTACAAGTCAGTTAGTAGTCTATTCAAATTGCCATATTGGGATGATAATATTCTTCGATACAATCTTGATGTGATGCATATAGAGAAGAATGTATTTGACAATTGTTATGGTACAATATCCAATTTGGATGGAAGGACAAAAGATAACCTACAAGCTCGTCTAGATCTTGTCGAGATGAACATTAGACCGGACCTCCATCCACAAGAAAAACCTTCAGGAAAGTTTTACTTGCCACCAGCTTTATTTGCTATGTCTAAAAGTGAGAGACGAGCATTTTGTGATTTTCTTAGAAAGGTTAAAGTTCCTGATGGTTATTGTAGAAACATATCAAAATGTGTTAATGTTACTGAAGGAAAGATTGTTGGCCTTAAAACACATGACTGTCATGTCCTGATGCAGCAGCTCATGCCTATTGGTTTGAGGGGTCTTCTTCCAGATGATATCACAGCTGTAATATTTGAGTTGTCTGCTTATTTTCGAGGGATATGTTCTAAAGTGCTTCATGTTAACGAGTTGGACCATATGGAAAAATCAATTGGCATTACTCTATGCAAAATGGAGATGATCTTTCCACCAGGGTTTTTCACGGTTATGGTTCATTTAGTAGTCCATCTAGCAACTGAATGTAAGCTTGGTGGACCAGTTAACTATAGATGGATGTATTTTATTGAGAGGTACATCTTCTAACTATTACATGAATCATGTTATAAGAATTTATTGTGGGGTTGAATAATTCACTTGTCTTGCATTGGTTGTAGGTACCTAGGAAAATTGAAATCATATGTTCGGAACAAAGCATATCCAGAAGCTTCAATAGCAAATTCATTCTTGGCAGATGAGTGTATGGTGTTTTGTTCTAGGTACATAGAAGGTTTCGCTACCAAGCATAATAAACCATCACGGAACGATGATAGTTTGGACCATACCCAATTGAAGATGGTTGGACAAGATTCATCTTTATTCCCTTCAGTAGGGAAATCATTGGGAAAACCAGCCAATTTTGAATTAAGTCATCTAGAGAAATTGCAAGCGCATAGATATGTGTTGTACAATTGTGATGTTGTTAATCCATATCTAAAGTAAGTGTTTTGGTTAACTAATGAACTATGCATATAGATTATGAATTATATAATTATATGGTAATCATGGTATAGGGAACATGCTTCTAATCTGAAACGAAAGAGACGCGACCGTCGCCTAACTCCTAAAGATATTGAGCAGATACAGAATAAAGAATTTCCAGAATGGTTTAGACAACATGTAAGTAGCCTAATCTGATATTTATATTGCATGGAATTTGGGTTTTCTTACATGTATAAATATACACTCTTTTTGTGTGTCTACAGATCTTGCATTTAGAAGAAACAAATGGACCCGACAGCATTAACGAAGACATTAGATGGTTGGCACGAGGTCCATTGGAGTTTGCAAGAAGACATAGAGCATATAACATACGTGGGTTCAGATTTAGGGCCAAAAGGTATGATAAGGCGACACAAAATAGTGGAGTTGTTGTCACTGCAAAGACCTCTAGCTATTCTTCAGCTGGTGATAATAAGCCTATACTTGGAGATATTTTGTATTATGGCAGGATTCTTGATATCATAGAGATTGATTATTATGGAAGATTTTCAGTGGTACTGTTTAAATGTTAATGGGTTGATGTCACTCGAGGAAAGGGAGTTAAAAAGGATAAGTTTGGCTTATCCCTTGTGAATTTCTCACATCAAATTCACAGAGGTGATAGAATTGAGCATGAACCATTTGTGTTTGCCAATCAAGTTGACCAAGTGTTCTACTTGGAAGATCGGACGAACCCTGGGTGGTCAGTTGTCTTGAAGATGAAGCCCAGAGATGTATATGACATGGGAGAAGATTGGAATGATGTACAATCTGAACCTTTTCATGTCAGCAAGCTTGGGGACCTGTTTAAGAATGCACACGACAACCATTCATGGACTAGAAGTGATATGGAAGGCTATACGGTAGATGGAACTGCTAAAGACCATGACATTGGTAGTGATATAGAAGATGAGTGCTAAATAAGAATACTCCATCAGGTACACAAAGTTTCTCTTTCTTATAATCTGAACCATTTGGGTGGTCTGCAAATACACATCTATTAGTGTTTGTCTTCCTTGCTTATTTTAAATTCAGGTAATTATGCAGTGCAGAAATTTAGGTTTCTTGATCTACATATTAATTGACCAATGCTGAATAAACCAATGCTGAATACACATCTAATAGAAGCATTTAAGTATCAAAATTTTGTCTGTAGTGAATGCAAATTGTTGGAAGCAATTGCAGTAGAGTTATGTTTTAGTTTTTTCGATGGAAATCAACATGGACACCAGGGATCATGTGCCTGTCAAGGTCCTCGACAAGGCAAAGGTTCACAAGAACAAACTAGCTGAACAGGTAGACTGTCATCAAGACTTTAACTATTTGTACTAGTACTTCCTTAGATTTCACTATTTTCCATATATCTGAACTGCATAGCAAATCAGAATTTTGTTTTTGTCAAGCTGAAAGAAGTTGTCTTCTGTTCTGGATTCAGTTTATGTCTGAAATCAATATGAAAGAACAACTGAATTTTTTTTTCATTCGTCAGAGGCCTGCATGCTTATATGTGCTGTTTTTCTCTTTTTGTAGCTCAAGGAATGTAGCTCAAAGAACCTGTTGTTGTGCAGATCTCCCTAGCAAATACAAGCCTAGAAAGAAGCATTGCTTGACCGCTTCGACCATCGGCGCTGGTGGCAGCCTGGACAAAGCTCCTTGTCGAAGCACCAAGACGACAAGACTCATCAACAGCGAGAACTAGGAGTATAGACAGATGGTGTGGAGATCTCTTGTACAAATATGAGGACAAATTGTAGGGCATTGAACTACCGCGTAGCTTAGTGCTGACTGTTAGTTTTGGGGTGCTTCCTTTTCAATGTTGTGTTTGCTGACTGTTACAGTTGGGCTACCAGTTTGCTAATTATTATTTGTGTCGATGGTGATTAATGTGAACTCTATGCTGAACACCTTGTACATAAATGAGATGTTGGCCAGGAAGACATCCGATAGGTAGCAGAGTCACCAATTGAGATGAGGCTAAACTGAAAAAAATTCAGTTTCTATGCAGTAAAATGCCTCCCACGTTACCCCCATTTCTTTGAGTACAAGTTGTTCTTATCTACAACCGGTCTAGAATCACCTGGAGGTAGTTGTGGTCAGGGATTTTTTTTACAGATATTTTTCTGTTTTCTGAACCCCAGCCACATTAGCTCGACTGAACCCATAATTTTATCCCTCATCTGGCTCCACAATTTCAATGGCACCAAGTCAATACAGTTAGACAAACATGTCCTCCGACCATAGCACTATCAACTTGACTCACTTGCCCAAAACCAAGGGTGCAAGGATCAAGAGTTATCAGGTCCAAAAAATGGTGAGCTCACTGAAAACTGGTTTCAGTTAACAGAAACGACACCTGACAGTGGACATTTTGGGGCTTATTTCTCCAACTTCGGTTCAACCCCAAGACATAATCACTTCAAGAGACTTACTCACCTTTGTATGGCCTTTCACATTGCCAAATGTCTCTCAAAAACTTGAAAATCTTCACACATGAAAGTTGTTTAATTTGAAACACTCTACAACTTTGGTATTTTGATTTTTGGAAAAATATGGCTAGATTTTAAATTCCACTTTTGGGCTAATTTTGAGCTAACACATATCTTCTTTAGCATATTACACAACAGAACTCCCTAGAAAAACTAGTCAAGAGAAAATATTTCTGGTGTTTTGCAGTCTGCACTTAACTGCCCTGAACTTCTTCAGTTTACTGCAGAAGAAAATCCATTCCTCTATTTCTCAAATTTCTCCACACAAACAAAGTTACCCTCCCACATCAAACCTATTTACTGGACATTAGTCTTTCACTTTGTTGTAAACTTCCAGAGTCCATACCACATAAATTGCGAGTTATAGAGCCCCAAAGTGAGGCACATCACACAGGGACCATAGTTTCAGTCTACTGAAAACTAAACCCAGAATTTCAGACTGTTCTGGACAGTTTGGAATTATATGGTGGCTGTTCTGGACAGTTTGGAACTGGGACCTTTATATAAAAGCTGAAGAGTACATATTGGTGTTCAAGTTTACTTAACAATGATTAACTTGGTACCATGTAAAATAAGTAGTTAAATACCCTCAAAGTTGCCTTGACAGTCTGCAATTATGGGTTCAGTTCAGTAAACTGAAATTATGGTTTCTGTGTGATATGCCTCACTTTGGGGCTCCATAACTCGAAACCTGTAAGGTATTGACTCTGGAAGTTTACAACAAATTGCAAGATCAATGTTCAGTGAATAAGTTTGATGTGGGAGGGTAGCTCTGTTCTTATGGAGAAATAGGAGAAAAGGGAGGCTGAATCTGGTGCAGCCTTTTTTTTACTGAAGATGCAGCTGACAACTTGGAGAACCATGCATATAGTGAACATCTTTGGGTAATCTCTCAAACCCTGTTTAGCCCTCTATTGCACCGGGATGGCCAGAATACCGAGCTGGAGCTGGCAGTGGTGACCACCCTTCCACATCGTTTACGTACCTTCTCGTGGTAAGGATAACATGGTGCGATTTCACGGTTTGTATGAAGTGTTCTAGTATCTATACTTACATGTGAAGCGCACTGAACCTCACTACTCCAAGCCTTTTAACACAAGTGAGCAGGGTATAAGTTACAGGGGCCCAAGAGTTATAGTGCTTCAAAGTGTGGTAAAAATACAAAAATTCAGATTCAGCTATCTGAACCAAATTCAGTTTTAGTAAACTGCACCAAGTCTGAAATTTTTGAAACCGACCAACCCCACTTTGGACCACTTTTTCACTCAGTTGCATATGGTTTTAGGTCTACCATACTTAATAAAATTTCTTCTCCTATAGTTACTCTTCAAGTTTTATATAATAACCTTTTGCCAAAAGCCCACAGATCAAAAGTTACAGGGGCCCAAAAACAAGCAAACCAAACTATTTTCAGCTGCACCAAAACTGTACCAAATCTGAAATCTGCAAATTACTCCAAATGTCTATCAAAAACTTGAAAATCTTCACACATGAAAGTTGTTAAATTTGAAACACTCTACAACTTTGGTATTTTGATTTTTGGAAAAATATGGCTAGATTTTAAATTCCACTTTTGGGCTAAACCTTTTCTTCTAGGGTTAATTAGATGTGTGCCATTACATTTTGTCTGGTTTTGACATATATATGTTTTGTAATTAGACTCCACAATATTATTTGGATCTGCAAGTCTGCAACTTTGATGAGCAAAATGGCTGTACAGATAGATGTTTCAGCTACTTGTACTAGCACAAGATGAACTTGTGCAGATTCAGCATACATATTTTTCAGCTAAAACATGAATTATCAATCCTTAAGGTAGACTGCCAACTAATGAGTAATCTGTTGTTCCTCCTTTTCTGAATTTTACACCAAAATCAAGTGTCCCAGCTATGTATTTCAATGGTGGATGTTGTGAACTTTGAGTGCTCGGGGTCTGCGGACTGTTGTTAGTAGCTGCACTGGAACTTGACCCCTGTAATCCCCCCTATGACACTTATGGTGTTACTATTATTTGTGGTGTCACTGGTGTGTGAGGTGAGGGTGGACAATTTTGTGCACCCCCTGAATCTTCAACACTTCCACCTGAAACACCTGGCTGCTGCAACACCTGACCAGGCACAGTGTACTGAAACTGGAATTCACAAGGACCAGATTCTGTCAGCTTGCTGAACATTTTCATCACTGTCCCAATTCCACCCCACTTCAGTTGTTACTGCTTCTCCCCAGAATACCTCCCAATTTCAGCTCTTTGTTTTATCTTCTGTAGTGATGCCAATGCCTGATCCTTTGTGTTCAACAGATCTACCCACATATACCTGCTGTAATCATCTACTACAAGCAGGAAATAGGAGTTTCCACCAACTGTCTTTGGTCTGATCTGCCCACACAAATCTGCATGAAACAATTCTAGTCCCTTTTGAGATCTGAATCAGCATCTAATTTCAGAGTGTACAGCATGTTACCAGTGCGAGGTGCACTGATTAGCAGGTTATTTTCAGGATCTAGTACACTCAACCTCCCATTAAACAGTCTAATATCACATCCACCCTCTTCAATATGACCAAGACTTATTATATTACTCTTCAGTTGTGGGATGTAATAAACACTTGTGAAGACTTTGTGCTGATTTTGCTTTCCCTGAACAACTAGAGCTCCCAAACCACATATTTTAACAGTTGAGCCATCCCCAAATCTGACTTATCCACTCACAGATTCATCAAGGTGTGAGAGTGCAGACTTTGTACCTGTAATGTGATTACTGGCAACAGTATCAAGTACCCACACGCCTTCAGGACATATCATCGAGATCACATTTTCTTCAGACAAATGAACAAACTGTGGTGCTCCATGCACTGTGCCTTGTACTTCAGCAAACAGAAGTGCCCCAGTTTCAACACCACCACCAGCAACTGCAAGATTTGCCTCTGGTTGTTTTTGTTCCTTGCCTTTCTCCCTCTTAGGACGCTTACAGTCTTGAGGCCAATGACCATATATCCCACAATTTCTGCATCTCCCTTTTCTCCTAGGTGTGCCTTGTGAAGTGAGTTTCTGCCCAAGGAAGAAAATGTTGGGGAATACGACGCCCCCAACAGGGGAAGCGGCGCCCAAGGGCGTCGCCGTCGCCGAGGCTCTTGCCCAAGAAGCCCCCAGCACCAACGTCAAGCCAAGAGCTACCGTCGTCGCCGTCCTCCATACCATATGCGTCACACAGGCACGTGCCAGAGCCGCACCCAGCAGCCGATGGCACTAGCACACACGACCACCGAATCTAGATGTCGCCGAGCACCCTGCCACCTTACGCCGTCCTAGTTGTTTGGTCCTTACCGGTTGTTTGGTCCTTACCAGTAAGGTTTGTTCTAGTATCTATACATACATGTGAAGCTCACTGAACCGGTTGTTTGGTCCTTACCAGTAAGGTTTGTTTAGAACACTTGTCCGTCGTCACAAAACACCATTGTGGACCACCCCATCATCGACCGAGTTGCTCACGGTTTCTCCAGACAAGTTTAGGTGAGCACCATGACTTTTGTACGCCGGTGAGGCTTTCTGTATTTCTGATTTGCACGCTACCGTATTCAAACTCTTCCGGTTACTCTACCAGGATCCCAATGTCCGTCGTCGCCGTGATCTGGGAAGTCTAGACTATTTGAATCCGATTCACTTACGGGTTAGGTCGGGTCGGGCTCGGGTGACGTTTAAGAATGCAAATCCTTGCCGGAGATAACCTGCGTGGGCTTGTCGTGAGCGCGCAACCTCGTGCCCGGCTTAGGGTCGCCGGAGTTACTATCGTGGACTTGAGTTTCTGAATAAGCAAAAAGACAGGGATCTCAGTGCTAATGTCAGTGAAACAATCAAATATTACATAGGACCTTTATTCGGTTAGCTGATGTCAGTTTTCGCATGTGTTCGTGGGGCGAGCGGGTCGGTTTCGGCCCAGTCACTTCCGCTCAACTCCTGTTTTTTAAAGTTTATGTTCTGGATTGGTTATTGTGACAGCGATGACTTGGTTGGGTTGTGACAGCGATGATAAATCCACTGAAGAAGCAAAACAAATTTTATTTTGATATAGAGAGACTATTATAAACTATACATGTGATGGTTGCTTCGGTAGAGAGAAGCTTATAAAAATTAAATTTTTTATGAACTATTTATGGTCAACAATAACTCAAGAGAGGTTAAATGGCTTGGTGATTCTATATATCGAAAAAAAGTTGTTGGATGAGGCTTCTATATCGAATTTCGCACTGGGCCCCTGAAAAGCCAGGAACGACCCTGCTTGATCTGCTTCAAGTGTTTCATCAATTTATTGCGCGACGGTATCAATTGAAATGTACATTAATATTATATATGTGTAACAAATCTTCCATGTATTATGGTTAAAATTTAACAATACAAGTATTTTGAATTACACAATCAGTTTTTAGCAAAATATTTGAAAACCATATTGAATTAATTAAATAATTAAGGTATTATTTTCTGTTTCCCTCCCATTATTTTATTTCCCTCCAATTTATTTTACTGACATACTATATTTCCCTCCGTTGTTTTGGATCCCTCCAGTTATTTTCGTAGTGGGCCCACTCTCCATAGACATAGCAAACTTCTTTCATCTGCTGCAGACCTCCCCACCACTTTTCCTTCATCCGCGAGGGGCACAACAGAGGGCTCTCCATCCATCGTCCAGGGGGCTCCATCCGCGCCGTAGTCGCTCGTCTAGGTCGTGACCCCTCTCTGCTTCGCCACCCCGACCTTGCCTCCAACCGCGCCCTTGCCTCCCACCGCCATCGCCGCCTCCACGGCCACCACCACTGCCTCGTCCACCGGCGCCACGGCCCTGCCCTTGGCCACCACCGACACGTACACGGCCTACTTTCGTGGCCTTCGTCCTCCGCTCTTGGCGCACGCTGAGCCGGAGGTCGGATATCTGCCAAGTCGAGCTGGAGACGGAGGTCAGCCTCTGCCTACAAATCATCATCATCAGCCAACAGGTGCTGTTAGTATTTTCCTTCCCTACTTATTATTTTCCTGTCAACACCAAATTATTGTCATTGATTGGTCTGCAAATACATATGGACTGTTAGTATTTTCCTTCCCTACTTGTTTTTAATTTAGGTCATTGTGCAGTGGTAACTGGTAATGGCACGGGGTGGGAAACAACGCATTACTCGTAGCCATGATGAGTACTTGTCTGAGGACCATATTGGAGAGAAAAGTCCCCAAACAAATGCTGCATCATCTGAACAAAACATAAGTAATAAAGAAGACCATTTAGATAGCAGAAGCGATAATGAGTCCCAAGGTATGCACACATTACTTGTAATACCGCACCTTGTCTTTATGGATACTTGCATATGTCATTCTCACTACTGAAAATCGTTTTTTTGGAGACATAACTATGTCAAATAACATAAATGGAGAGGACCAACTTGATGGCGCTGATGAGGTTAAAGAGGTTAAAAGGCGTGGGAAGACAAAACTTATTAATGTTTGGAACATTCCAAGAGGCCATAGGGTTGTAGTTAACTGTAATGAGCTGAATCAGCCTATCGGAGAAGAGGCAGGAGTCCTTGCAAAATTCCTTGGCATGGTTGCTAGGAATGGCTCCTTGTGTAGCTTAAGCTTCAAGGATTGGAGACTACTTATAGGAAAGAAAGATAGGAACCATAAACAAATCAATAAGGAGGCCATTCTTAATCAAGTAAAGGTAAACTTTCACATTTTTTCAGTTGCCATGTAGTAACAGTACACTTTCACAATTCGTTTCCAATTGTTATGCAGAAGAGATTTCTTTACCCTGCCCGCATGGAAACATGGGTGCTGCGAACAATTGGAGAGAGATGGAGGCAACACAAGTCCAATTTGAAATCCATTTATTTTGACCCACATAAGAGTCAGGATGCTAATAATAGTAATGCTCCTGATGGTGTATTAGCTGATCAGTGGGTTGCGCTTGTCAATAATTGGATGACCCCTAAAGCACAGGTACATTACTATAGTCATGATAATCATTTTGTTATTTATCTAATGAACCATCTAATTTACTTTTGTTCCTATATACTCTTTGTTTCGTAGGATTTAAGTGAGGCCAATAGGATAAATTGTACAAGAAGAAAGTCAATGCATACATCTGGAACAAAAAGCTTTGCTCGGAATAGAGAAGAATTGGTATTATTTTTGCAATTATAATTCACAGCATGTTCTTTACAAATGCCAAAAATCCATGTTAATTACATTACCTTAGTTATATTTTTATTAACATGTTTACAGAGGGAACAAGATCCTGAAAAGAAATACCCTCATAGGGCTGTTTTGTATATCCATACACACAAGTCTAACATCGGCAATAACAGAAATGCACATGTGGTACAGTAATTGCAAAAAAATGTTTCATTTACTTTTTTTCAAATCCAATTGTTCTTCCATGGTGTTTATTGAGTATTGTTATTCTCTTGCAAGGGTGAATTGAAGGAACTTTTAGCACAACAACCTGATTTAGCGGACTCTAGTAATGGAAAGGATGCATGGGAAGGAGATGCACTAAACAGAATATTAGGAAAGGAAAAGCCTGGCCATATCCATGGTTTGGGCCTTGTTCCAAATCCAAAACAAGTTTTTCATGCCTCGACATCAAGCCGTATGAAGCATCTAAATGTAACCACTTTGGATGAAACATCCAGTGAAGATGTAGTATCACTTAGACTTGAATTGGAAAAACTTCAAAAGCATGTCCAGAAGCAAGATGATACTATACTAGATTTGCAACATACCGTGGAGCGACAGAAAAGGCAACATGTAAATCCGAATAACCTTATTTCTAACTCACTAAAGATTGCATGGACTTAGCATTTTTATGTCCTAATGTTTTTATGCTATTACAGGGCTATCCAGATGCTCCTTTATCGCCACCAACAGATGTTCGTCCTGCTATGAAACGACAAGTATGTATCTCTATCTCTATGAAAATATATAAGTTTACTATTGTACTTGCTCGTACAATCCAGCATCGCCATGAGCTTATTTTAAAAAAAATGGTGATGCAAATGTCTTTGATTCAGATAAGTTCATACCATAGTAAAATTACTCTTCGTCTGCAAAATAGCAATCCTACTCTACAACTCCTAGTGGATCTGAACCAAAATTCTCAAACCAAAGTTCTACCCTCTCAACTGATCTGCACCGTCTGGACAGCAGCCTCAATAACGTTAAGTTTTAAATGGTAAGGGCTCCCTCCGGTGGCTCTGCCACTTGAGGCTTCGGCTTTGGCTTCTCAACAACAATGGCTTGTGTGGTTAGGACCATTCCAGCTACACAGGCCGCATTCTGGAGCGCACACCTGGTCACCTTGGCAGGGTTAATCACACTAGCTCTAAAGGATCCAGTATATGTGTCTGCTGTGACAAGAACTAGTCTGAATTGTCTAAAACAATTCCAATGCCAGCAACACACACTACGATGGTATAGGTCTACTCATGAACTTAGTGCCGCACATAATAGATGATGGGTCCTAGTCACATTTACCAGCACAGATAAACATATTAACAGCATTGGACCTCTAGCAAATACAGTTCATACCATCTAACTGCATAGGCACAGATAAACATATTTACTCTTTTGCAGAGTGTCACTTCTATTGAAATCTTCAATATTTAGGGTTTAGGACATAAGATTTTTTATGTCCTAATGTTTTTATGCTATTACAGGGCTATCTAGATGCTCCTTTATCGCCACCAACAAATGTTCGTCCTGCTATGAAACGACAAGTATGTATCTCTATGAAAATATATTAGTTTACTGATTTTTTGCACATATATCTGAATCTTATATATATATATATATATATTTCCCTATAACAGCGAATTTATTGTCAACTTCGTAGTGAAGATTCTAGTATGTTTGGTGAACGGAATAACACAATGGTATGAATGCATTACCATGAATTCCATCCTAGTTTTAAAATTTTCAAGCTGTCATTTATCCAATAACTCTACAGGAGGATGAAAACGAAGATGATGAGTACGAGGAACAACACTCACACTACAAATGTTCTAAAATTCAGGATAAGGTTAGTACATTATGAGTACGAGGAACTGCAATCATAGATTTACTCCACCCTAAGGCCATACTGAAGCAATCATATTTTTGTCCATTTTAGAAATCTAGTTTATATGATAGTGTATACATGCTGAAAGTAGCAGCAAGCATCAGATTTCCTATACTATGTTCCATAGTAGTTCACTGATGTGTGTTCTTTAAATGCAGAGCAAGCCACCACAGTCACGACGTGAAGCACTCCATGCTAGTAGAGTTTCTGCATCAATAAAGGTAAAAACAACAGTACTAATGCAACCAAGGTGATCAATGTGGTCCTTTTGAAACTCAGTGTACTCTACACGTCTCGGAAATCCACTAATTATGCACCAATTAAGAACCATCAAGTAACTATTTATTAGTAAAAATTCTTATGCATCCTGCATATTTATAGCTACTTGCTAACCACTAACATCCAAAATTCACTTGTAGGTTTCCACAGATATTTTCTTAAAGAGCACAAGATATCCAAACAGGAAGGTTGCCTTAGGCAGAGTACTTAGCCAGGACCCCAAAACCAAAGTTGGAGATGTTGCTTTAGGCAAAGAATTTTGGATGGTGCGTGTTAGTCTGGTATCTGTGCGCGATGAACCACTAATAAGGCCATATAACAACTTCAAGGTTCTTGGACAAGTAGGCAATAATCCAATTGCATGGCCTTCAAGTTGTGTAAGTTCATCACTTCACTTAACAAGACATTATTCTCCTCATTATTGCATTTGGTTAAAGTATTCTAATTCATTCCTTTTGTAGATTGAAAAGGTTAACTGATAACATGGGATGAATAATAGCGCCGGGATTGCTAAGGTATTTAATTGGCCCCATAAATACTCTATATCTCCCATGAATAGAGACATCAAGTTTGAGCTAATAGGTTAGGAGACATCAGTGTGTTAGATGTACATATATAAATTTTGGCAGCTCCATTCATTTGGGAAGCCCTCACTGATATATGACACTAATAAAACCATAGTAGGGGGGATTGTGTGACCAAATCTTGAATGCCATAGCCAAGCTGCATCATCTAGCTTTGATAGCAAACAAACTGGAGGTATCACACTCAACTGTACTGTGTACAGTCTGTTCCCAGTGCGAGGTGCACTGACCAACAGGTTATACTCTGGATCAAATACTTTCAGTCTACCAGCAAATAGTCTGATGTCACAGCCTGCTTCCTCTAGTTGTCCAAGACTAATTATGTTGCTTTTAAATTGTGGAATGTAGTACACACTAGTGAGTACCTTGTAGTCACCTTGTCTGGTTTTCATCACCACCGAACCTAGTCCACAGATTTTGACAGTAGACCCATCACCAAACTTCACTGACCCACTGACAGTGTCATCAAGTTGAGAAGTGTCATGTGGTTACTAGCTCCAGTTTCTAATACCCAGACTTCATCTGAACAGACTGCAGTCACTACTTTTTTTTCAGACAGGAGTATTTCCTGAGAAGTTCCACCTAATGAGTCTTGCACCTCAGCGAAGAGTAGTGCTGCATTCTCCACATCTCCAACTGCAACATTTGCCTCCTGCTGTTTGTGATCCTGCTTATCTCTTTTTGGTCTTTTACTGTCTTCTGCCCAATGACCATAGATGCCACAGTTTCTGCATCTCCCTTTTCTTCTAGGTGTTCCTTGTGATGTCAATTTGACCTTGTGAGGAGTACTGGAGCTAGCACCTTCAGATTTGTTAGAAACCTTTGCCTGTCACTGGTTTGTCCCTCCACTATTACTGTTCTTGTGTGAATTGGACTAAAACCTTTGCTTGTGTCTCTCCAACCATTCCTCTTCAGCTAGTAGCAGTCTTCCTGCTTTGTCTGTGACTTGCTCCAGTTTGTCTTCAAACCGATATGCAGCTGCCCGAAGCCTTCCAGTCTGTGACTTGCTCCAGTCTGTGACTTGCTTTCTATTAAGTCTTCGATTGAGACAGCAACTTGATTGAACTAGGGTGGCACAACTCTTAGAAACTTATTGACAACACGAGTATCTTCTAAGGGTTCACCAAGTGATTTGATAGAAATTTTGACACTTAATAGAAAATATAATTTAAAAAGTTAGGTGGTGTACTCATCTGTATTTTTTACTAGTCTTTGTTTTCTTGCATTCTATGAGATGCATGCTTTGTAAGGAATATGATTTGTTTCGTGACAACATAATTGATAGAATATGTATTTTAAAGTCTAAATTCATGACTATGATGCACCAGGTGACACTCCACTGGACAGTCAACTCCAGATAGGGCTAGACATGTAACGGTCTCAGAAAGAAGGTTGGATATTTTCTTTTTAATTGAACTGTTGTTTTACCTTTTTCCTTGCTTGCTTTTGCTTTTGCAGAGCTGATGAACTTTAGACGTGCTTGTGCCCATCCTCAGCGCAAAACACAGTGGCAACGAAAGATTTATGGATGCATGAATATGTACTTCGAACTTTCTTTGTAATAAACCTGGCGCTCCCATGTTGCGGCACTTACTGTGGAGGTGGAGCTTTGCTATGCCCCTAGCTATCCCCTCCATTCAAAGGATTGTAATCGCCAGCGCTAGGGATAATTGCCTCTGGTCAGATTTCTAGAAAAAATGTCCACAGTTGAACAACCTTTTTTTCTCGTCTGCACCCTCTAATTAGCAGCTTAGTCTCAATCTCCATGTTGTGTGCAGTTATATATGTAACTATGGATCAACTTTTTGTAATGCAACTATTGATTTTAAATATATATATTTTGCTTATTTGCCATGTGTGTGTGGATGATTCCAGAAATATCAAATATGCATTGTGTTCAGCTTGTTGTAATCTTAACCTCAAAATAAAATATTATAATATTTTATTGGTTTATTGCTTGCAACGGATAAAAATGTTGCTACAACTCGAAACTAAACGTTGTAGCATCCTATGATAACGAGCTGGTCTTGGGCGGCACCAACACATGTAAGTGTTGTTGTATCTTATAAAAATCTGTTGCAGTTTACCAACGCTTATTTATATGACTTACCAACGTATGTACAAGCGTTGCAGTAGCCCCTAGCAACGGCAGTATAGGCAACACATAATTATGCGTTGGTATAGACCCTAGCAACGCTTATATAGGCTTGTACCAACACATATATGCATTGCTAAAGGGGGGGTCATTTTGTAGTGTGAAAATGGTCGTTCATGGCTATTTTCGGCAAAATGGGGGTTCTGTGGCCATTGATCATCGACCAGAGGCTCGTACACCTCACCCCACATATGTTTCCTTGCCATAGATCACATTCTTGGATTTCTGGTGGAGACCATTTCTTGGGCAAAAATCCGAATGTGTTAGCCTTTGGTATTTTTGAAAATGGTCATTCATGGCTATTTTCGACAAAAATGGGGGTTGTGTGGCCATTGATCTTCGACCAGAGGCTCATACACCTCACTACACATATGTTTCCTTGCCATAGATCACATTCTTGGATTTATGGTGGAGACCATTTCTTGGTCAAAAATCCGTAGGTGTTAGCCTTCAGTGTCATTGAAAATGGTCGTTCATGGCTATTTTCGACAAAAATTAGGGTTGTGTGGCCATTGATCGTCGACCAGAGGCTCATACACCTCACCCCACATATGTTTCCTTGCCATAGATCACATTCTTGGATTTCTGGTGGAGACCATTTCTTGTTCAAAAATCCGTAGGTGTTAGCCTTAGGTATTATTGAAAATGGTCGTTCATGGCTATTTTCGACAAAAATGGGGGTTGTGTGGCCATTGATCATCGACCAGACGCTCATACACCTCACCCCACATATGTTTCCTTGCCATAGATCACATTCTTGGATTTCTGGTGGAGACCATTTCTTGGTCTAAAATCCGTAGGTGTTAGCCTCTAGTATTATTGAAAATGGTCGCTCATGGCTATTTTCAAGGTCGCCCATGGCTATTTTCATAAAAAATGGGGGTTGTGTGGCCATTTATCATCGACTAGAGGCTCATAAACCTCACCCCACATATGTTTCATTGCCATAGATCACATTCTTGGATTTCTGGTGGAGACCATTTCTTGGTTAAAAACTCGTACGTGTTAGCCTTCGGTATTATTGAAAATGGTCGTTCATGGCTATTTTCGGCAAAATGGGGGTTGTGTGGCCATTGATCATCGACCAGAGACTCGTACACCTCACCCCACATATGTTTCCTTGCCATAGAACACATTCTTGGATTTCTGGTGGAGACCATTTCTTGGTCAAAAATCCGTACGTGTTAGCCTTTGGTATTTTTGAAAATGGTCATTCATGGCTATTTTCGACAAAAATGGGGGTTGTGTGGCCATTGATCTTCGACCAGAGGCTCATACACCTCACTACACATATGTTTCCTTGCCATAGATCACATTCTTGGATTTATGGTGGAGACCATTTCTTGGTCAAAAATCCGTAGGTGTTAGCCTTCAGTGTCATTGAAAATGGTCGTTCATGGCTATTTTCGACAAAAATTAGGGTTGTGTGGCCATTGATCGTCGACCAGAGGCTCATACACCTCACCCCACATATGTTTCTTTGCCATAAATCACATTCTTGGATTATTGGTGGAGACCATTTCTTGGTCAAAAATCCGTAGGTGTTAGCCTTCGGTATTATTGAAAATGGTCGTTCATGGCTATTTTCGACAAAAATGGGGGTTGTGTGTCCATTGATCATCGACCAGACGCTCATACACCTCACCCCACATATGTTTCCTTGCCATAGATCACATTCTTGGATTTCTGTTGGAGACCATTTCTTGGTCTAAAATCCGTAGGTGTTAGCCTCTAGTATTATTGAAAATGGTCGCTCATGGCTATTTTCAAGGTCGCTCATGGCTATTTTCATAAAAAATGGGGGTTGTGTGGCCATTTATCATCGACTAGAGGCTCATAAACCTCACCCCACATATGTTTCCTTGCCATAGATTACATTCTTGGATTTCTGGTGGAAGCCATTTCTTGGTTAAAAACTCGTACGTGTTAGCCTTCGGTATTATTGAAAATGGTCATTCATGGCTATTTTCGGCAAAATGGGGGTTGTGTGGCCATTGATCGTCGACCAGAGGCTCATACACCTCACCCCACATATGTTTCCTTGTCGTAGATCACATTCTTGGATTTCTGGTGGAGACCATTTCTTGGTCAAAAATCCGTAGGTGTTAGCCTTCGATATTATTGAAAATGGTCGTTCATGGCTATTTTCGACAAAAATGGGGGTTGTGTGGCCATTGATCATCGACCAGAGGCTCATACACCTCACCCCACATATGTTTCCTTGCCATAGATCACATTCTTGGATTTCTGGTGGAGACCATTTCTTGGTCAAAAATCCGTAGGTGTTAGCCTTCAGTATTATTGTAAATGGTCATTCATGGCTATTTTCGACAAAAATGGGGGTTGTGTGGCCATTGATCATCGACCTGAGGCTCATACACCTCACCCCACATATGTTTCCTTGCCATAGATCACATTCTTGGATTTATGGTGGAGACCATTTCTTGGTCAAAAATCCGTAGGTGTTAGCCTTCAGTGTCATTGAAAATGGTCGTTCATGGCTATTTTCGACAAAAATTAGGGTTGTGTGGCCATTGATCGTCGACCAGAGGCTCATACACCTCACCCCACATATGTTTCCTTGCCATAGATCACATTCTTGGATTTCTGGTGGAGACCATTTCTTGGTCAAAAATCCGTAGGTGTTAGCCTTCGGTATTATTGTAAATGGTCATTCATGGCTATTTTCGACAAAAATGGGGGTTGTGTGGCCATTGATCATCGACCAGACGCTCATACACCTCACCCCACATATGTTTCCTTGCCATAGATCACATTCTTGGATTTATGGTGGAGACCATTTCTTGGTCAAAAACTCGTACGTGTTAGCCTTCGGTATTATTGAAAATGGTCGTTCATGGCTATTTTCGGCAAAATGGGGGTTCTGTGGCCATTGATCATCGACCAGAGGCTCGTACACCTCACCCCACATATGTTTCCTTTCCATAGATCACATTTTTGGATTTCTGGTGGAGACCATTTCTTGGTCAAAAATCCGTAGGTGTTAGCCTTCGGTATTATTGTAAATGGTCATTCATGGCTATTTTCGACAAAAATGGGGGTTGTGTGGCCATTGATCATCGACCAGACGCTCATACACCTCACCCCACATATGTTTCCTTGCCATAGATCACATTCTTGGATTTCTGGTGGAGACCATTTCTTGGTCAAAAATCCGTAGGTGTTAGCCTTCGGTATTATTGAAAATGGTCGTTCATGGCTATTTTCGACAAAAATGGGGGTTGTGTGGCCATTGATCATCGACCAGAGGCTCATACACCTCACCCCACATATGTTTCCTTGCCATAGATCACATTCTTGGATTTCTGGTGGAGACCATTTCTTGGTCAAAAATCCGTAGGTGTTAGCCTTCGGTATTATTGAAAATTGTCGTTCATGGCTATTTTCGACAAAAATGGGGGTTGTGTGGCCATTGATCATCGACCAGACGCTCATACACCTCACCCCACATATGTTTCCTTGCCATAGATCACATTCTTGGATTTCTGGTGGAGACCATTTCTTGGTCTAAAATCCATAGGTGTTAGCCTCTAGTATTATTGAAAATGGTCGCTCATGGCTATTTTCAAGGTCGCTCATGGCTATTTTCATAAAAAATGGGGGTTGTGTGGCCATTTATCATCAACTAGAGGCTCATAAACCTCGCCCCACATATGTTTCCTTGCCATAGATCACATTCTTGGATTTCTGGTGGAGACCATTTCTTGGTTAAAAACTCGTACGTGTTAGCCTTCGGTATTATTGAAAATGGTCGTTCATGGCTATTTTCGGCAAAATGGGGGTTGTGTGGCCATTCATTATCGACCAGAGGCTCGTACACCTCACCCCACATATGTTTCCTTGCCATAGATCACATTCTTGGATTTCTGGTGGAGACCATTTCTTGGTCAAAAATCCGTACGTGTTAGCCTTTGGTATTTTTGAAAATGGTCATTCATGGCTATTTTCGACAAAAATGGGGGTTGTGTGGCCATTGATCTTCAACCAGAGGCTCATACACCTCACTACACATATGTTTCCTTGCCATAGATCACATTCTTGGATTTATGGTGGAGACCATTTCTTGGTCAAAAATCCGTAGGTGTTAGCCTTCAGTGTCATTGAAAATGGTCGTTCATGGCTATTTTCGACAAAAATTAGGGTTGTGTGGCCATTGATCGTCGACCAGAGGCTCATACACCTCACCCCACATATGTTTCCTTGCCATAGATCACATTCTTGGATTTCTGGTGCAGACATTTCTTGGTCAAAAATCCGTAGGTGTTAGCCTTCGGTATTATTGAAAATGGTCGTTCATGGCTATTTTCGACAAAAATGGGGGTTGTGTGGCCATTGATCATCGACCAGACGCTCATACACCTCACCCCACATATGTTTCCTTGCCATAGATCACATTCTTGGATTTCTGGTGGAGACCATTTCTTGGTCTAAAATCCGTAGGTGTTAGCCTCTAGTATTATTGAAAATGGTCGCTCATGGCTATTTTCAAGGTCGCTCATGGCTATTTTCATAAAAAATGGGGGTTGTGTGGCCATTTATCATCGACTAGAGGCTCATAAACATCACCCCACATATGTTTCCTTGCCATAGATTACATTCTTGGATTTCTGGTGGAAACCATTTCTTGGTTAAAAACTCGTACGTGTTAGCCTTCGGTATTATTGAAAATGGTCATTCATGGCTATTTTCGGCAAAATGGGGGTTCTGTGGCCATTGATCGTCGACCAGAGGCTCATACACCTCACCCCACATATGTTTCCTTGTCGTAGATCACATTCTTGGATTTCTGGTGGATAACATTTCTTGGTCAAAAATCCGTAGGTGTTAGCCTTCGATATTATTGAAAATGGTCATTCATGGCTATTTTCGGCAAAATGGGGGTTGTGTGGCCATTGATCGTCGACCAGAGGCTCATACACCTCACCCCACATATGTTTCCTTGTCGTAGATCACATTCTTGGATTTCTGGTGGAGACCATTTCTTGGTCAAAAATCAGTAGGTGTTAGCCTTCGATATTATTGAAAATGGTCGTTCATGGCTATTTTCGACAAAAATGGGGGTTGTGTGGCCATTGATCATCGACCAGACGCTCATACACCTCACCCCACATATGTTTCCTTGCCATAGATCACATTCCTGGATTTCTGGTGGAGACCATTTCTTGGTCTAAAATCCGTAGGTGTTAGCCTCTAGTATTATTGAAAATGATCGCTCATGGCTATTTTCAAGGTCGCTCATGGCTATTTTCATAAAAAATGGGGGTTGTGTGGCCATTTATCATCGACTAGAGGCTCATAAACCTCACCCCACATATGTTTCCTTGCCATAGATTACATTCTTGGATTTCTGGTGGAAACCATTTCTTGGTTAAAAACTCGTACGTGTTAGTCTTCGGTATTATTGAAAATGGTCATTCATGGCTATTTTCGGCAAAATGGGGGTTGTGTGGCCATTGATCATCAACCAGAGGCTCGTACACCTCACCCCACATATGTTTCCTTGCCATAGATCACATTCTTGGATTTTTGGTGGAGACCATTTCTTGGTCAAAAACTCGTACGTGTTAGCCTTCGGTATTATTGAAAATGGTCGTTCATGGCTATTTTCGGCAAAATGGGGGTTCTGTGGCCATTGATCATCGACCAAAGGCTCGTACACCTCACCCCACATATGTTTCCTTTCCATAGATCACATTCTTGGATTTCTAGTGGAGACCATTTCTTGGTCAAAAATCCGTAGTTGTTAGCCTTCGGTATTATTGTAAATGGTCATTCATGGCTATTTTCGACAAAAATGGGGGTTGTGTGGCCATTGATCATCGACCAGACGCTCATACACCTCACCCCACATATGTTTCCTTGCCATAGATCACATTCTTGGATTTCTGGTGGAGACCATATCTTGGTCAAAAATCCGTAGGTGTTAGCCTTCGGTATTATTGAAAATGGTCGTTCATGGCTATTTTCGACAAAAATGGGGGTTGTGTGGCCATTGATCATCGACCAGAGGCTCATACACCTCACCCCACATATGTTTCCTTGCCATAGATCACATTCTTGGATTTTTGGTGGAGACCATTTCTTGGTCAAAAATCCGTAGGTGTTAGCCTTCGGTATTATTGAAAATGGTCGTTCATGGCTATTTTCGACAAAAATGGGGGTTGTGTGGCCATTGATCATCGACCAGACGCTCATACACCTCACCCCACATATGTTTCCTTGTCATAGATCACATTCTTGGATTTCTGGTGGAGACCATTTCTTGGTCTAAAATCCATAGGTGTTAGCCTCTAGTATTATTGAAAATGGTCACTCATGGCTATTTTCAAGGTCGCTCATGGCTATTTTCATAAAAAATGGGGGTTGTGTGGCCATTTATCATCGACTAGAGGCTCATAAACCTCGCCCCACATATGTTTCCTTGCCATAGATCACATTCTTGGATTTCTGGTGGAGACCATTTCTTGGTTAAAAACTCGTACGTGTTAGCCTTCGGTATTATTGAAAATGGTCGTTCATGGCTATTTTCGGCAAAATGGGGGTTGTGTGACCATTCATTATCGACCAGAGGCTCGTACACCTCACCCCACATATGTTTCCTTGCCATAGATCACATTCTTGGATTTCTGGTGGAGACCATTTCTTGGTCAAAAATCCGTACGTGTTAGCCTTTGGTATTTTTGAAAATGGTCATTCATGGCTATTTTCGACAAAAATGGGGGTTGTGTGGCCATTGATCTTCGACCAGAGGCTCATACACCTCACTACACATATGTTTCCTTGCCATAGATCACATTCATGGATTTATGGTGGAGACCATTTCTTGGTCAAAAATCCGTAGGTGTTAGCCTTCAGTGTCATTGAAAATGGTCGTTCATGGCTATTTTCGACAAAAATTAGGGTTGTGTGGCCATTGATCGTCGACCAGAGGCTCATACACCTCACCCCACATATGTTTCCTTGCCATAGATCACATTCTTGGATTTCTGGTGGAGACCATTTCTTGGTCAAAAATCCGTAGGTGTTAGCCTTCGGTATTATTGAAAATGGTCGTTCATGGCTATTTTCGACAAAAATGGGGGTTGTGTGCCCATTGATCATCGACCAGACGCTCGTATACCTCACCCCACATATGTTTCCTTGCCATAGATCACATTCTTGGATTTCTGGTGGAGACCATTTCTTGTTCTAAAATCTGTAGGTGTTAGCCTCTAGTATTATTGAAAATGGTCGCTCATGGCTATTTTCAAGGTCGCTCATGGCTATTTTCATAAAAAATGGGGGTTGTGTGGCCATTTATCATCGACTAGAGGCTCATAAACCTCACCCCACATATGTTTCCTTGCCATAGATTACATTCTTGGATTTCTGGTGGAAACCATTTCTTGGTTAAAAACTCGTACGTGTTAGCCTTCGGTATTATTGAAAATGGTCATTCATGGCTATTTTTGGCAAAATGGGGGTTGTGTGGCCATTGATCATCAACCAGAGGCTCGTACACCTCACCCCACATATATTTCCTTGCCATAGATCACATTCTTGGATTTCTGGTGGAGACCATTTCTTGGTTAAAAATCCGTACGTGTTAGCCTTTGGTATTTTTGAAAATGGTCATTCATGGCTATTTTCGACAAAAATGGGGGTTGTGTGGCCATTGATCATCGACTAGAGGCTCATACACCTCACCCCACATATGTTTCCTTGCCATAGATCACATTCTTGGATTTCTGGTGCAGACATTTCTTGGTCAAAAATCCGTAGGTGTTAGCCTTCGGTATTATTGAAAATGGTCGTTCATGGCTATTTTCGACAAAAATGGGGGTTGTGTGGCCATTGATCATCGACCAGACGCTCATACACCTCACCCCACATATGTTTCCTTGCCATAGATCACATTCTTGGATTTCTGGTGGAGACCATTTCTTGGTCTAAAATCCGTAGGTGTTAGCCTCTAGTATTATTGAAAATGGTCGCTCATGGCTATTTTCAAGGTCGCTCATGGCTATTTTCATAAAAAATGGGGGTTGTGTGGCCATTTATCATCGACTAGAGGCTCATAAACCTCACCCCACATATGTTTCCTTGCCATAGATTACATTCTTGGATTTCTGGTGGAAACCATTTCTTGGTTAAAAACTCGTACGTGTTAGCCTTCGGTATTATTGAAAATGGCCATTCATGGCTATTTTCGGCAAAATGGGGGTTGTGTGGCCATTGATCATCGACCAGAGGCTCATACACCTCACCCAACATATGTTTCCTTGCCATAGATCACATTCTTGGATTTCTGGTGGAGACCATTTCTTGGTCAAAAATCCGTAGGTGTTAGCCTTCGGTATTATTGAAAATGGTCGTTCATGGCTATTTTCGACAAAAATGGGGGTTGTGTGGCTATTGATCATCGACTAGAGGCTCATACACCTCACCCCACATATGTTTCCTTGCCATAGATCACATTCTTGGATTTCTGGTGGAGACCATTTCTTGGTCAAAAATCCGTAGGTGTTAGCCTTCGGTATTATTGAAAATGGTCGTTCATGGCTATTTTCGACAAAAATGGGGGTGTGTGGCCATTGATCATCGACCAGATGCTCATACACCTCACCCCACATATGTTTCCTTGCCATAGATCACATTCTTGGATTTCTGGTGGAGACCATTTCTTGGTCTAAAATCCGTAGGTCTTAGCCTCTAGTATTATTGAAAATGGTCGCTCATGGCTATTTTCATAAAAAATGGGGGTTGTGTGGCCATTTATCATCACCTAGAGGCTCATAAACCTCACCCCACATATGTTTCCTTGCCATAGATCACATTCTTGGATTTCTGGTGGAGACCATTTCTTGGTTAAAAACTCGTACGTGTTAGCCTTCGGTATTATTGAAAATGGTCGTTCATGGCTATTTTCGGCAAAATGGGGGTTGTGTGGCCATTGATCACCGACCAGAGGATCATACACCTCACCCCACATATGTTTCCTTGCCATAGATCACATTCTTGGATTCCTGGTGGAGACCATTTCTTGGTCTAAAATCCGTAGGTGTTAGCCTCTAGTATTATTGAAAATGGTCGCTCATGGCTATTTTCAAGGTCGCTCATGGCTATTTTATTAAAAAATGGGGGTTGTGTGGCCATTTATCATCGACTAGAGGCTCATAAACCTCACCCCACATATGTTTCCTTGCCATAGATTACATTCTTGGATTTCTAGTGGAAACCATTTCTTGGTTAAAAACGCGTACGTGTTAGCCTTCAGTATTATTGAAAATGGTCATTCATGGCTATTTTCGGCAAAATGGGGGTTGTGTGGCCATTGATCGTCGACCAGAGGCTCATACACCTCACCCCACATATGTTTCCTTGTTGTAGATCACATTCTTGGATTTCTGGTGGAGTCCATTTCTTCGTCAAAAAACCGTAGATGTTAGCCTTCGATATTATTGAAAATGGTCGTTCATGGCTATTTTCGACAAAAATGGGGGTTGTGTGGCCATTGATCATCGACCAGAGGCTCATACACCTCACCCCACATATGTTTCCTTGCCATAGATCACATTCTTGGATTTCTGGTGGAGACCATTTCTTGGTCAAAAACTCGTACGTGTTAGCCTTCGGTATTATTGAAAATGGTCGTTCATGGCTATTTTCGGCAAAATGGGGGTTCTGTGGCCATTGATCATCGACCAGAGGCTCGTACACCTCACCCCACATATGTTTCCTTGCCATAGATCACATTCTTGGATTTCTGGTGGAGACCATTTCTTGGTCAAAAATCCGTAGGTGTTAGCCTTCGGTATTATTGAAAATGGTCGTTCATGGCTATTTTCGGCAAAATGGGGGTTCTGTGGCCATTGATCATCGACTAGAGGCTCGTACACCTCACCCCACATATGTTTCCTTGCCATAGATCACATTCTTGGATTTCTGGTGGAGACCATTTCTTGGTCAAAAATCCGTAGGTGTTAGCCTTCGGTATTATTGAAAATGGTCGTTCATGGCTATTTTCGACAAAAATGGGGGTTGTGTGGCCATTGATCATCGACCAGAGGCTCATACACCTCACCCCACATATGTTTCCTCGCCATAGATCACATTCTTGGATTTCTGGTGGAGACCATTTCTTGGTCAAAAATCCGTAGGTCTCAGCCTCTAATATTATTGAAAATGGTCGCTCATGGCTATTTTCGGCAAAATGGGGGTTCTGTGGCCATTGATCGTCGACCAGAGGCTCATACACCTCACCCCACATATGTTTCCTTGTCGTAGATCACATTCTTGGATTTCTGGTGGAGACCATTTCTTGGTCAAAAATCCGTAGGTGTTAGCCTACGATATTTTTGAAAATGGTCGTTCATGGCTATTTTCGACAAAAATGGGGGTTGTGTGGCCATTGATCATCGACCAGAGGCTCATACACCTCACCCCACATATGTTTCCTTGCCATAGATCACATTCTTGGATTTCTGGTGGAGACCATTTCTTGGTCAAAAATCTGTAGGTGTTAGCCTTCGGTATTATTGAAAATGGTCGTTCATGGCTATTTTCGACAAAAATGGGGGTTGTGTGGCCATTGATCATCGACCAGACGCTCATACACCTCACCCCACATATGTTTCCTTGCCATAGATCACATTCTTGGATTTCTGGTGGGGACCATTTCTTGGTCTAAAATCCGTAGGTGTTAGCCTCTAGTATTATTGAAAATGGTCGCTCATGGCTATTTTCAAGGTCGCTCATGGCTATTTTCACAAAAAATGGGGGTTGTGTGGCCATTTTCATCGACTAGAGGTTCATAAACCTCACCCCACATATGTTTCCTTGCCATAGATCACATTCTTGGATTTCTGGTGGAGACCATTTCTTGGTCAAAAATCCGTACGTGTTAGCCTTTGGTATTTTTGAAAATGGTCGTTCATGGCTTGGTCGATGATCAATGGCCACACAACCCCCATTTTTTATGAAAATAGCCATGAGCGACCATTTTCAATAATACTAGAGGCTAAGACCTACGGATTTTTGACCAAGAAATGGTCTCCACCAGAAATCCAAGAATGTGATCTATGGCAAGGAAACATATGTGGGGTGAGGTGTATGAGCCTCTCGTCGATGATCAATGGCCACACAACCCCCATTTTTGTCGAAAATAGCCATGAATGACCATTTACAATAATACCGAAGGCTAACACCTATGGATTTTTGACCAAGAAATGGTCTCCACCAGAAATCCAAGAATGTGATCTATGGCAAGGAAACATATGTGGGGTGAGGTGTATGAGCCTATGGTCGATGATCAATGGCCACACAACCCCCATTTTTGTCGAAAATACCCATGAACGACCATTTTCAATAATATCGAAGGCTAACACCTACGGATTTTTGACCAAGAAATGGTCTCCACCAGAAATCCAAGAATGTGATCTACGAAAAGGAAACATATGTGGGGTGAGGTGTATGAGCCTCTGGTCGACGATCAATGGCCACACAGCCCCCATTTTGCCGAAAATAGCCATGAATGACCATTTTCAATAATACCGAAGGCTAACACGTACGAGTTTTTAACCAAGAAATGGTTTCCACCAGAAATCCAAGAATGTAATCTATGGCAAGGAAACATATGTGGGGTGAGGTTTATGAGCCTCTAGTCGATGATAAATGGCCACACAACCCCCATTTTTATGAAAATAGCCATGAGCGACCTTGAAAATAGCCATGAGTGACCATTTTCAATAATACTAGAGGCTAACACCTACGGATTTTAGACCAAGAAATGGTCTCCACCAGAAATCTAAGAATGTGATCTATGGCAAGGAAACATATGTGGGGTGAGGTGTATGAGCGTCTGGTCGATGATCAATGGCCACACAACCCCCATTTTTGTCGAAAATAGCCATGAACGACCATTTTCAATAATACCGAAGGCTAACACCTACGGATTTTTGACCAAGAAATGGTCTCCACCAGAAATCCAAGAATGTGATCTATGGCAAGGAAACATATGTGGGGTGAGATTTATGAGCCTCTAGTCGATGATAAATGGCCACACAACCCCCATTTTTTATGAAAATAGCCATGAGCGACCATTTTCAATAATATTAGAGGCTAAGACCTACGGATTTTTGACCAAGAAATGGTCTCCACCAGAAATCCAAGAATGTGATCTATGGCAAGGAAACATATGTGGGGTGAGGTGTATGAGCCTCTGGTCGATGATCAATGGCCACACAACCCCCATTTTTGTCGAAAATAGCCATGAACGTCCATTTTCAATAATATCGAAGGCTAACACCTACGGATTTTTGACCAAGAAATGGTCTCCACCAGAAATCCAAGAATGTGATCTATGGCAAGGAAACATATGTGGGGTGAGGTGTATGAGCGTCTGGTCGATGATCAATGGCCACACAACCCCCAATTTTTATGAAAATAGCCATGAGAGACCATTTTCAATAATACTAGAGGCTAAGACCTACGGATTTTTGACCAAGAAATGGTCTCCACCAGAAATCCAAGAATGTGATCTATGGCAAGGAAACATATGTGGGGTGAGGTGTATGAGCCTCTGGTCGATGATCAATGGCCACACAACCCCCATTTTTGTCGAAAATAGCCATGAATGACCATTTACAATAATACCGAAGGCTAACACCTACGGATTTTTGACAAAGAAATGGTCTCCACCAGAAATCCAAGAATGTGATCTATGGCAAGGAAACATATGTGGGGTGAGGTGTATGAGCCTCTAGTCGATGATCAATGGCCACACAACCCCCATTTTTGTCGAAAATAGCCATGAATGACCATTTTCAAAAATACCAAAGGCTAACACGTACGGATTTTTGACCAAGAAATGGTCTCCACCAGAAATCCAAGAATGTGATCTATGGCAAGGAAACATATGTGGGGTGAGGTGTATGAGCCTCTGGTCGATGATCAATTGCCACACAACCCCCATTTTGTCGAAAATAGCCATGAACGACCATTTTCAATATTACCGAAGGCTAACACCTACGGATTTTTGACCAAGAAATGGTCTCCACCAGAAATCCAAGAATGTGATCTACGACAAGGAAACATATGTGGGGTGAGGTGTATGAGCCTCTAGTCGACGATCAATGGCCACACAACCCCCATTTTGCCGAAAATAGCCATGAATGACCATTTTCAATAATACCGAAGGCTAACACGTACGAGTTTTTAACCAAGAAATGGTTTCCACCAGAAATCCAAGAATGTAATCTATGGCAAGGAAACATATGTGGGGTGAGGTCTATGAGCCTCTAGTCGATGATAAATGGCCACACAACCCCCATTTTTTATGAAAATAGCCATGAGCGACCTTGAAAATAGCCATGAGCGACCATTTTCAATAATACTAGAGGCTAACACCTACGGATTTTAGACCAAGAAATGGTCTCCACCAGAAATCCTAGAATGTGATCTATTGCAAGGAAACATATGGGGGGTGAGGTGGACGAGCCTCTGGTCGATGATCAATGGCCACACAACCCCCATTTTTGTCAAAAATAGCCATGGACGATCATTTACAATAATACCGAAGGCTAACACCTACGGATTTTTGACCAAGAAATGGTCTCCACCAGAAATCCAAGAATGTGATCTATGGCAAGGAAGCATATGTGGGGTGAGGTTTATGAGCCTCCAGTCGATGATAAATGGCCACACAACCCCCATTTTTTATGAAAATAGCCATGAGCGACCTTCAAAATAGCCATGAGCGACCATTTTCAATAATACTAGAGGCTAACACCTACGGATTTTAGACCAAGAAATGGTCTCCACCAGAAATCCAAGAATGTGATCTATGGCAAGGAAACATATGTGGGGTGAGGTGTATGAGCGTCTGGTCGATGATCAATGGCCACACAACCCCCATTTTTGTCGAAAATAGCCATGAACGACCATTTTCAATAATACCGAAGGCTAACACCTACGGATTTTTGACCAAGAAATGGTCTCCACCAGAAATCCAAGAATGTGATCTATGGCAAGGAAACATATGTGGGGTGAGGTTATGAGCCTCTGGTCGATGATCATTGGCCACACAACCCCCATTTTTGTCGAAAATAGCCATGAACGACCATTTTCAATAATATTAGGCTAACACCTACGGATTTTTGACCAAGAAATGGTCTCCACCAGAAATCCAAGAATGTGATCTACGACAAGGAAACATATGTGGGGTGAGGTGTATGAGCCTCTGGTCGACGATCAATGGCCACACAACCCCCATTTTGCCGAAAATAGCCATGAATGACCATTTTCAATAATATCGAAGGCTAACACCTACGGATTTTTGACCAAGAAATGGTCTCCACCAGAAATCCAAGAATGTGATCTACGACAAGGAAACATATGTGGGGTGAGGTGTATGAGCCTCTGGTCGACGATCAATGGCCACACAACCCCCATTTTGCCGAAAATAGCCATGAATGACCATTTTCAATAATACCGAAGGCTAACACGTACGAGTTTTTAACCAAGAAATGGTTTCCACCAGAAATCCAAGAATGTAATCTATGGCAAGGAAACATATGTAGGGTGAGGTGTATGAGCCTCTAGTCGATGATAAATGGCCACACAACCCCCATTTTTTATGAAAATAGCCATGAGCGACCTTGAAAATAGCCACGAGCGACCATTTTCAATAATACTAGAGGCTAACACCTACGGATTTTGGACCAAGAAAAGGTCTCCACCAGAAATCCAAGAATGTGATCTATGGCAAGGAAACATATGTGGGGTGAGGTGTATGAGCGTCTGGTCGATGATCAATGGCCACACAACCACCATTTTTGTCGAAAATAGCCATGAACGACCATTTTCAATAATACCGAAGGCTAACACCTACGGATTTTTGACCAAGAAATGGTCTCCACCAGAAATCCAAGAATGTGATCTATGGCAAGGAAACGTATGTGGGGTGAGGTGTATGAGCCTCTAGTCGATGATCAATGGCCACACAACCCCCATTTTTGTCGAAAATAGCCATGAATGACCATTTTCAAAAATACCAAAGGCTAACATGTACGGATTTTTGACCAAGAAATGGTCTCCTCCAGAAATCCAAGAATGTGATCTATGGCAAGGAAACATATGTGGGGTGAGGTGTATGAGCCTCTGGTCGATGATCAATGGACACACAACCCCCATTTTTGTCGAAAATAGCCATGAATGACCATTTTCAATAAAACCGAAGGCTAACACGTACGAGTTTTTAACCAAGAAATGGTTTCCACCAGAAATCCAAGAATGTAATCTATGGCAAGGAAACATATGTGGGGTGAGGTGTATGAGCCTCTGGTCGATGATCAATGGCCACACAGCCCCCATTTTTTATGAAAATAGCCATGAGCGACCATTTTCAATAATACTAGAGGCTAAGACCTACGGATATTTAACCAAGAAATGGTCTCCACCAGAAATCCAAGAATGTGATCTACGACAAGGAAACATATGTGGGGTGAGGTGTATGAGCGTCTGGTCGACGATCAATGGCCACACAACCCCCATTTTTGTCGAAAATAGCCATGAACGACCATTTTCAATAATACCAAAGGCTAACACCTACGGATTTTTGACCAAGAAATGGTCGGGGTGAGGTTTACGAGCCTCTGGTCGATGATCAATGGCCACACAACCCCCATTTTTTATGAAAATATCCATGAGCGACCTTGAAAATAGCCATGAGCGACCATTTTCAATAATACTAGAGGCTAACACCTACGGATTGTAGACCAAGAAATGGTTTCCACCAGAAATCCAAGAATGTGATCTATGGCAAGCAAACATATGTGGGGTGAGGTGTATGAGCCTCTGGTCGACGATCAATGGCCACACAACCCCCCTTTTGCCGAAAATAGCCATGAATGACCATTTTCAATAATACCGAAGGCTAACACCTACGGATTTTTGACCAAGAAATGGTCTCCACCAGAAATCCAAGAATGTGATCTATGGCAAGGAAACATATGTGGGGTGAGGTGTATGAGCCTCTGGTCGACGATCAATGGCCACACAACCCTAATTTTTGTCGAAAATAGCCATGAACGACCATTTTCAATGACACTGAAGGCTAACACCTACGGTTTTTGACCAAGAAATGGTCTCCACCATAAATCCAAGAATGTGATCTATGGCAAGGAAACATATGTGTAGTGAGGTGTATGAGCCTCTGGTCGAAGATCAATGGCCACACAACCCCCATTTTTGTCGAAAATAGCCATGAATGACCATTTTCAAAAATACCAAAGGCTAACACATTCGGATTTTTGCCCAAGAAATGGTCTCCACCAGAAATCCAAGAATGTGATCTATGGCAAGGAACCATATGTGGGGTGAGGTGTATGAGCCTCTGGTCGATGATCAATTGCCACACAACCCCCATTTTGTCGAAAATAGCCATGAACGACCATTTTCAATAATACCGAAGGCTAACACCTACGGATTTTTGACCAAGAAATGGTCTCCACCATAAATCCAAGAATGTGATCTATGGCAAGGAAACATATGTGTAGTGAGGTGTATGAGCGTCTGGTCGATGATCAATGGCCACACAACCCCCATTTTTGTCGAAAATAGCCATGAACGACCATTTTCAATAATACCGAAGGCTAACACCTACGGATTTTTGACCAAGAAATGGTCTCCACCAGAAATCCAAGAATGTGATCTATGGCAAGGAAACATATGTGGGGTGAGGTGTATGAGCCTCTGGTCGATGATCAATGGCCACACAACCCCCATTTTTGTCGAAAATAGCCATGAACGACTATTTTCAATAATATCGAAGGCTAACACCTACGGATTTTTGACCAAGAAATGGTCTCCACCAGAAATCCAAGAATGTGATCTACGACAAGGAAACATATGTGAGGTGAGGTGTATGAGCCTCTGGTCGATGATCAATGGTCACACAACCTCCATTTTCAATCATACCGAAGGGTAACACGTACGGATTTTTGACCAAGAAATGGTCTCCACCAGAAATCCAAGAATGCGATCTATGGCAAGGAAACATATGTGGGGTGAGGTGTATGAGCGTCTGGTCGATGATCAATGGCCACACAGCCCCCATTTTTGTGGAAAATAGCCATGAACGACCATTTTCAATAATACCGAAGGCTAACACCTACGGATTTTTTACCAAGAAATGGTCTCCACCAGAAATCCAAGAATGTGATCTACGACAAGGAAACATATGTGGGGTGAGGTGTATGAGCCTCTGGTCGACGATCAATGGCCACACAACCCCCATTTTGCCGAAAATAGCCATGAACGACCATTTTCAATAATACCGAAGGCTAACACCTACGGATTTTTGACCAAGAAATGGTCTCCACCAGAAATCCAAGAATGTGATCTATGGCAAGGAAACATATGTGGGGTGAGGTGTATGAGCCTCTAGTCGATGATCAATGGCCACACAACCCCTATTTTTGTCGAAAATAGCCATTAATGACCATTTTAAAAAATACCAAAGGCTAACACGTACAGATTTTTGACCAAGAAATGGTCTCCACCAGAAATCCAAGAATGTGATCTATGCCAAGGAAACATATGTGGGGTGAGGTGTATGAGCGTCTGGTCGATGATCAATGGCCACACAACCCCCATTTTTGTCGAAAATAGCCATGAACGACCATTTTCAATAATATCGAAGGCTAACACCTACGGATTTTTGACCAAGAAATGGTCTCCACCAGAAATCCAAGAATGTGATCTACGACAAGGAAACATATGTGGGGTGAGGTGTATGAGCCTCTGGTCGACGATCAATGGCCACACAACCCCCATTTTGCCGAAAATAGCCATGAATGACCATTTTCAATAATACCGAAGGCTAACACGTACGAGTTTTTAACCAAGAAATGGTTTCCACCAGAAATCCAAGAATGTGATCTATGGCAAGGAAACATATGTGGGGTGAGGTGTATGAGCCTCTGGTCGATGATCAATGGTCACACAACCTCCATTTTCAATCATACCGAAGGGTAACACGTACGGATTTTTGACCAAGAAATGGTCTCCACCAGAAATCCAAGAATGCGATCTATGGCAAGGAAACATATGTGGGGTGAGGTGTATGAGCGTCTGGTCGATGATCAATGGCCACACAGCCCCCATTTTTGTGGAAAATAGCCATGAACGACCATTTTCAATAATACCGAAGGCTAACACCTACGGATTTTTTACCAAGAAATGGTCTCCACCAGAAATCCAAGAATGTGATCTACGACAAGGAAACATATGTGGGGTGAGGTGTATGAGCCTCTGGTCGACGATCAATGGCCACACAACCCCCATTTTGCCGAAAATAGCCATGAACGACCATTTTCAATAATACCGAAGGCTAACACCTACGGATTTTTGACCAAGAAATGGTCTCCACCAGAAATCCAAGAATGTGATCTATGGCAAGGAAACATATGTGGGGTGAGGTGTATGAGCCTCTAGTCGATGATCAATGGCCACACAACCCCTATTTTTGTCGAAAATAGCCATTAATGACCATTTTAAAAAATACCAAAGGCTAACACGTACAGATTTTTGACCAAGAAATGGTCTCCACCAGAAATCCAAGAATGTGATCTATGCCAAGGAAACATATGTGGGGTGAGGTGTATGAGCGTCTGGTCGATGATCAATGGCCACACAACCCCCATTTTTGTCGAAAATAGCCATGAACGACCATTTTCAATAATATCGAAGGCTAACACCTACGGATTTTTGACCAAGAAATGGTCTCCACCAGAAATCCAAGAATGTGATCTACGACAAGGAAACATATGTGGGGTGAGGTGTATGAGCCTCTGGTCGACGATCAATGGCCACACAACCCCCATTTTGCCGAAAATAGCCATGAATGACCATTTTCAATAATACCGAAGGCTAACACGTACGAGTTTTTAACCAAGAAATGGTTGATAGTCGCCTAGAGGGGGGGGTGAATAGGGCGAAACTGAAATTTACAAATATAAACACAACTACAAGCCGGGTTAGCGTTAGAAATATAAACAAGTCCGTGAGAGAGGGCGCAAAACAAATCCCAAGCGAATAAGCAAGTGAGACACGGAGATTTGTTTTACCGAGGTTCGGTTCTTGCAAACCTACTCCCCGTTGAGGAGGCCACAAAGGCTGGGTCTCTTTCAACCCTTCCCTCTCTCAAACGGTCCCTCGGACCGAGTGAGCTTCTCTTCTCAAATCAAAGCCGGGAACAAAACTTCCCCGCAAGGGCCACCACACAATTGGTGCCTCTTGCCTTGATTACAATGGAGTTGTGATCTCAAGAACAAGTGAGAAAGAAAAGAAGCAATCCAAGCGCAAGAGCTCAAATGAACACGGCAAATCACTCTCACTAGTCACTAGGGCTTTGTGTGGAATTGGAGAGGATTTGATCTCTTTAGTGTGTCTAGAATTGAATGCTAGAGCTCTTGTAGTAGTTGAGAAGTGGAAAACTTGGATGCCATGAATGGTGGGGTGGTTGGGGTATTTATAGCCCCAACCACCAAACTTGACCGTTGGCTGGAGGCTTCTGCTCGATGGCGCACCGGACAGTCCGGTGCACACCGGACAGTCCGGTGCCCCTGCCACGTCATCACTACCGTTGGATTCTGACCGTTGGAGCTTCTGACTTGTGGGCCCGCCTGGGTGTCCGGTGCACACAGGACATGTACTGTTTGATGTCCGGTGCACCGGTATGGGCGATTCTGACTTCTGCGCGCGCTGCGCGCGCATTTAATGCACCGCAGGGAGCCGTTGGCGCCGAAGAGAGCCGTTGCTCCGCTGGTACACCGGACAGTCCGGTGCACACCGGACAGTCCGGTGAATTTTAGCGGAGCGGCTGCCGCGTGAACCCGAGGCTGACGAGTTCCGGAGACCGCGCTTCCTTGGAGCACCGGACATGTCCGGTGCACACCGGACAGTCCGGTGAATTATAGCGCGCCGGCTTCCGAGAATTCCCGAGAGTGAAGAGTTGGAGTCTGAGTCCCCTGGTGCACCGGACAGGTACTGTTCACTGTCCGGTGGCACACCGGACAGTCCGGTGCGCCAGACCAGGGGTGCCCTCGGTTGCCCCTTTGCTCTTTTATTGAATCCAACACTTGGTCTTTTTATTGGCTGAGTGAGAACTTTTTACACCTGTATAATCTATACACTTGGGCAAACTAGTTAGTCCAAAGATTTGTGTTGGGCAATTCAACCACCAAAATTATTTAGGACTTAGGTGTAAGCCTAATTCCCTTTCAATCTCCCCCTTTTTGGTGATTGATGCCAACACGAACCAAAGCAAATATAGAAGTGCATAATTGAACTAGTTTGCATAATGTAAGTGTAAAGGTTGCTTGGAATTGAGCCAAAATAACTACTTACAAGATATGCATGGAATGTTTCTTTCTTTATTTAGCATTTTGGACCACGTTTGCACCACGAATTTTGTTTTTGCAAATTCTTTTGTAAATCCTTTTCAAAGTTCTTTTGCAAATAGTCAAAGGTAAATGAATAAAAGTTTGCAAAGCATTTTCAAGATTTGTAATTGTCTCCCCCTGTTTCAAATGCTTTTCCTTTGACTAAACAAAACTCCCCCTAAAAGAGATCCACCTCTTAGTGTTCAAGAGGGTTTTGATATACCATTTTTGAAATACTACTTTCTCCCCCTTTTGAACATAATAGGATACCAATTGATAAATACTTTTGGAAAGCACTAAGTTTTTTTGAAATTGGTGGTGGTGCGGTCCTTTTGCTTTGGGCTCATTTCTCCCCCTTTTTGGCATGAATCGCCAAAAACGGAATCATTAGAGCCCTTGAAGAGTTTTTCTTCCTCTTTGGTTATAAATGAATGAGTTAAGATTATACCAAAGATGAAGTCCGGTCCTTTTGCTTTTGAGCTTTTACTCTCTCCCCCAAGGATGAAGTCCTTTTCTTTGATGCTTATTTCTCCCCAAGGAATAGAGAGTTGCTCGGAGTGATGGCGAAGCATGAGTTACGGAGTGGAAGCCTTTTTCTTCGCCGAAGACTCCAATTCCCTTTCAATATACCTATGACTTGGTTTGAAATAGACTTGAAAACACATTAGTCATAGCATATAAAAGAGATATGATCAAAGGTATTCAAAAGAGCTATGTGTGCAAGCTAGCAAAAGAAATTTCTAGAATCAAGAATATTGAGCTCATGCCTAAGTCTGGTAAAAGATTGTTCATCAAGTGGCTTGGTAAAGATATCGGCTAATTGGTCTTTAGTATTAATGTAAGAAATCTCGATATCCCCTTTTTGTTGGTGATCCCTAAGAAAATGATACCGAATGGCTATGTGCTTAGTGCGGCTATGCTCGACGGGATTGTCGGCCATTTTAATTGCACTCTCATTATCACATAGCAAAGGGACTTTGGTTAATTTGTAACCATAGTCCCGCAGGGTTTGCCTCATCCAAAGCAATTGCGCGCAACAATGACCTGCGGCAATGTACTCGGCTTCGGCGGTGGAAAGAGCGACCGAATTTTGCTTCTTTGAAGCCCAAGACACCAAGGATCTTCCCAAGAACTGACAAGTCCCCGATGTGCTCTTCCTATTAATTTTGCACCCCGCCCAATCGGCATCCGAATAACCAATCAAATCAAATGTGGATCCACGAGGGTACCAAAGCCCAAACTTAGGTGTGTAAGCCAAATATCTCAAGATTCGTTTTACGGCCGTAAGGTGTGATTCCTTAGGGTCGGATTGGAATCTTGCACACATGCAAATGGAAAGCATAATGTCCGGTCGAGATGCACATAAATAAAGCAATGAACCAATCATCGACCGGTATACCTTTTGATCCACGGACTTACCTCCCGTGTTGAGGTCGAGGTGCCCATTTGTTCCCATGGGTGTCTTGATGGGTTTGGCATCCTTCATCCCAAACTTGGTTAGAATGTCTTGAGTGTACTTCGTTTGGCTAATGAAGGTGCCCTCTTGGAGTTGCTTGACTTGGAATCCTAGAAAATACTTCAACTCCCCCATCATCGACATCTCGAATTTCTGTGTCATGATCCTACTAAACTCTTCACATGTAGACTCGTTAGTAGACCCAAATATAATATCATCAACATAAATTTGGCATACAAACAAGTCATTTTCAAGAGTTTTAGTAAAGAGTGTAGGATCGGCCTTGCCGACTTTGAAGCCATTAGCAATAAGGAAATCTCTTAGGCATTCATACCATGCTCTTGGGGCTTGCTTGAGCCCATAAAGCGCCTTAGAGAGCCTGTAGACATGATTAGGGTACTCACTGTCTTCAAAGCCAGGAGGTTGCTCAACATAGACCTCTTCCTTGATCGGTCCGTTGAGGAAAGCACTTTTCACGTCCATTTGATAGAGCTTAAAGCCATGGTAAGTAGCATAGGCCAATAATATGCGAATTGACTCAAGCCTAGCTACGGGTGCATAGGTTTCACCGAAATCCAAACCTTCCACTTGGGAGTATCCTTTGGCCACAAGTCGAGCTTTGTTCCTTGTCACCACACCATGCTCGTCTTGCTTGTTGCGGAAGACCCATTTGGTTCCTACAACATTTTGGTTAGGACGTGGAACTAAATGCCATACCTCATTCCTTGTGAAATTGTTGAGCTCCTCTTGCATCGCCACCACCCAATCTGAATCTTGGAGAGCTTCCTCTACCCTGTGTGGCTCAATAGAGGAAACAAAAGAGTAATGTTCACAAAAATGAGCAACCCGAGATCGAGTAGTTACCCCCTTTTGAATGTCGCCGAGGATGGTGTCGACGGGGTGATCTCGTTGGATTGCTTGGTGGACTCTTGGGTGTGGCGGTCTTGGTTCTTCCTCATCCTCCTTTTCTTGATCATTTGCATCTCCCCCTTGATTATTGCCATCATCTTGAGGTGGCTCATCTTCTTGATTTTGCTCTTCATCATTTTGAGCCTCATCCTCATTTTGAGTTGGTGGAGATGCTTGCATGGAGGAGGATGGTTGATCTTGTGCATTTGGAGGCTCTTCGGATTCCTTAGGACACACATCCCCAATGGACATGTTCCATAGCGCGATGCATGGAGCCTGTTCTCCACCTATCTCATCAAGATCAACTTGCTCTACTTGAGAGCCGTTAGTTTCATCAAACACAACGTCACATGAGACTTCAACTAGTCCAGTGGACTTGTTAAAGACCCTATATGCCCTTGTGTTTGAGTCATAACCAAGTAAAAAGCCTTCTACAGTTTTAGGAGCAAATTTAGATTTTCTACCTCTTTTAATAAGAATAAAGCATTTGCTACCAAAAACTCTAAAATATGAAATGTTGGGCTTTTTACCGGTTAGGAGTTCATATGATGTCTTCTTGAGGATTCGGTGAAGATATAACCGGTTGATGGCGTAGCAGGCGGTGTTGACCGCTTCGGCCCAAAACCGGTCCGGTGTCTTGTACTCATCAAGCATGGTTCTTGCCATGTCCAATAGAGTTCGATTCTTCCTCTCCACTACACCATTTTGTTGTGGAGTGTAGGGAGAAGAGAACTCATGCTTGATGCCCTCCTCCTCAAGGAAGCCTTCAATTTGAGAGTTCTTGAACTCCGTCCCGTTGTCGCTTCTTATTTTCTTGATCCTTAAGCCGAACTCATTTTGAGCTCGTCTCAAGAATCCCTTTAAGGTCTCTTGGGTTTGAGATTTTTCCTGTAAAAAGAATACCCAAGTGAAGCGAGAATAATCATCCACTATTACAAGACAATACTTACTCCCGCCGACGCTTATGTAAGCAATCGGGCCGAATAGATCCATGTGGAGTAGCTCAAGCGGCCTGTCGGTCGTCATGATGTTCTTGTGTGGATGATGGACTCCAACTTGCTTCCCCGCCTGACATGCGCTACAAATCCTGTCTTTCTCAAAATGAACATTTGTTAATCCTAAAATGTGCTCTCCCTTTAGAAGCTTATGAAGATTCTTCATCCCAACATGGGCTAGTCGGCGGTGCCAGAGCCAACCCATGTTAGTCTTAGCTATTAAGCAAGTGTCGAGTTCAGCTCTATCAAAATCTACCAAGTATAGCTGACCCTCTAACACTCCCTTAAATGCTATTGAATCATCACTTCTTCTAAAGACAGTGACACCTACATCAGTGAATAGACAGTTGTAGCCCATTTGACATAATTGAGAAACAGAGAGCAAGTTGTAATCTAAGGAATCAACAAGAAAAACATTGGAAATGGAATGGTCAGGAGATATAGCAATTTTACCAAGTCCTTTGACCAAACCTTGATTTCCATCCCCGAATGTGATAGCTCGTTGGGGATCTTGGTTTTTCTCATATGAGGAGAACATTCTTTTCTCCCCAGTCATATGGTTTGTGCACCCGCTGTCGAGTATCCAACTTGAGCCCCCGGATGCATAAACCTACAAAACAATTTTAGTTCTTGACTTTAGGTACCCAAACGGTTTTGGGTCCTTTGGCATTAGACACAAGAACTTTGGGTACCCAAACACAAGTCTTGGAACCCTTGTGTTTGCCCCCAACAAATTTGGCAACTACCTTGCCGGATTTGCTAGTAAGCACATAAGATGCATCAAAAGTTTTGAATGAAATGGCATGATCATTTGATGCATTAGGAATTTTCTTCTTAGGCAACTTAGCATGGGTTGGTTGCCTAGAGCTAGATGTCTCACCCTTATACATATAAGCATGATTAGGGCCAGAGTGAGACTTCCTAGAATGAATCTTTCTAATTTTGCTCTCAGGATAGCCGGCAGGGTACAAAATGTAACCCTCGTTATCCTGAGGCATGGGAGCCTTGCCCTTAACAAAATTAGATAAGTTCTTTGGAGGAGCATTAAGTTTGACATTGTCTCCCCTTTGGAAGCCAATGCCATCCTTAATGCCAGGGCGTCTCCCATTATAAAGCATGCTATGAGCAAATTTAAATTTCTCATTTTCTAGGTTGTGCTCGGCAATTTTAGCATCTAATTTTGCTATATGATCATTTTGTTGTTTAATTAAAGCCATATGATCAAGAATAGCATTAACATCAATATCTCTACATCTAGTGCAAATAGAAACATGCTCAACATTAGATGTAGAGGGTTTGCAAGATTTAAGTTCTACAACCTTAGCATGCAACATTTCATTCTTAGTTCTAAGGTCGGAAATAGTAGCATTGCAAACATCAAAATTTTTAGCCTTAGCAATTAAATTTTCATTCTCTAATCTAAGGCTAGCAAGAGATGCATTCAATTCATCAATCTTAGCAAGCAAGTCAATGTTATCATCTCTAAGATTGGGAATTGAAACATTACAAACATGTGAATCAACCTTAGCATTTAAAATAGCATTTTCATTTCTAAGGTTGTCAATCATCTCACGGCAAGTGCTTAGCTCACTAGACAATTTTTCACATTTTTCTACTTCTAGAGCATAAACCTTTTTAACCTTAACATGTTTCTTGTTTTCTTTAATTAGACAATCCTCTTGGGAGTCCAAAAGGTCATCCTTTTCATGAATAGCACTAATCAATTCATTTAGTTTTTCTTTTTGCTCCATGTTAAGATTGGCAAAGAGAACACGCAAATTATCCTCCTCATCACTAGCATTATCATCACTAGACGATTCATATTTAGTGGAGGAGTTGGATTTAACCTTCTTCTTTTTGCCGTCCTTTGCCATGAGGCACTTGTGGCCGACGTTGGGGAAGAGGAGTCCTTTGGTGACGGCGATGTTGGCGGCGTCCTCGTCGTCGGAGGAGTCGCTTGAGCTTTCGTCGGAATCCCATTCCCGACAAACATGGGCATCGCCGCCCTTCTTCTTGTAGTGCCTTTTCTTCTCCTTTCTTCTCCCCTTCTTGTCGTCGCCTCGGTCACTGTCACTAGATATAGGACATTTAGCAATAAAATGACCGGGCTTACCACACTTGTAGCAAACCTTCTTGGAGCGGGATTTGTAGTCCTTCCCCCTCCTTTGCTTGAGGATTTGGCGGAAGCTCTTGATGACGAGCGCCATTTCCTCATTGTCGAGCTTGGAGGCGTCTATTGGTTGTCTACTTGGTGTAGACTCCTCCTTCTTCTCCTCCGTTGCCTTGAATGCAACGGGTTGGGCTTCGGATGGGTCGCCAAGCTCGTTGATTTTCCTCGAGCCTTCTATCATGCACTCAAAACTTACAAAATGCCCGATAACTTCCTCGGGGGTCATTTTAGTATATCTAGGATTACCACGAATCAATTGAACTTGAGTGGGATTTAGAAAAATGAGAGATCTTAAAATAACATTTACCACTTCGTGGTCGTCCCACTTCTTGCTCCCGAGGTTGCGCACTTGGTTCACCAAAGTCTTGAGCCGGTTGTACATGTGTTGTGGCTCCTCCCCTTTGTGAAGCCGGAACCGACCGAGCTCCCCCTCGATCGTTTCCCGCTTGGTGATCTTGGTGAGCTCATCTCCCTCGTGCGCGGTTTTGAGTACATCCCAAACATCCTTGGCGTTCTTCAACCCTTGTACTTTGTTATATTCCTCTTTACTTAGTGAGGCGAGGAGAATTGTTGTGGCTTGTGAGTTGAAGTGCTCGATTTGGGCTACCTCATTCTCATCATAGTTCTCATCCCCTATAGATGGTACCTGCGCACCAAACTCAACAACATCTCATATGCTTTTGTGGAGCGAGATTAGATGAAATCGCATTAAATCGCTCCACCTAGCGTAATCTTCACCATCAAAAGTTGGTGGTTTGCCTAGTGGGACGGAAAGTAAAGGTGTATGTTTGGAAATGTGAGGGTAGCGTAGGGGGATCTTACTATACTTCTTGCGCTCTTGGCGCTTAGAAGTGACGGAGGGCGCATCGGAGTCGGAGGTCGATGTTGATGAAGTGTCGGTCTCGTAGTAGACCACCTTCCTCATCCTCTTGTGCTTGTCGCCTTTCTGATGCGGCTTGTGGGAAGAAGATTTTTCCTTCTTCTCTTTATGATGAGAAGAAGATTTCTTCTCCTTCCCTTTGTTGGAGGAGCTCTTCTTCTTCTCCCTCCTTTTGGTGCGAGACTCTTCCGATGAAGTGCTCCCGTGGCTTGTAGTGGGCTTTTCGCCGGTCTCCATCTCCTTCTTGGCGTGATCTCCCGACATCACTTCGAGCGGTTAGGCTCTAATGAAGCACCGGGCTCTGATACCAATTGATAGTCGCCTAGAGGGGGGGGGGGTGAATAGGGCGAAACTGAAATTTACAAATATAAACACAACTACAAGCCGGGTTAGCGTTAGAAATATAAACAAGTCCGTGAGAGAGGGCGCAAAACAAATCCCAAGCGAATAAGCAAGTGAGACACGGAGATTTGTTTTACCGAGGTTCGGTTCTTGCAAACCTACTCCCCGTTGAGGAGGCCACAAAGGCCGGGTCTCTTTCAACCCTTCCCTCTCTCAAACGGTCCCTCGGACCGAGTGAGCTTCTCTTCTCAAATCAAAGCCGGGAACAAAACTTCCCCGCAAGGGCCACCACACAATTGGTGCCTCTTGCCTTGATTACAATGGAGTTGTGATCTCAAGAACAAGTGAGAAAGAAAAGAAGCAATCCAAGCGCAAGAGCTCAAATGAACACGGCAAATCACTCTCACTAGTCACTAGGGCTTTGTGTGGAATTGGAGAGGATTTGATCTCTTTAGTGTGTCTAGAATTGAATGCTAGAGCTCTTGTAGTAGTTGAGAAGTGGAAAACTTGGATGCCATGAATGGTGGGGTGGTTGGGGTATTTATAGCCCCAACCACCAAACTTGACCGTTGGCTGGAGGCTTCTGCTCGATGGCGCACCGGACAGTCCGGTGCACACCGGACAGTCCGGTGCCCCTGCCACGTCATCACTGCCGTTGGATTCTGACCGTTGGAGCTTCTGACTTGTGGGCCCGCCTGGGTGTCCGGTGCACACCGGACATGTACTGTTTGATGTCCGGTGCACCGGTATGGGCGATTCTGACTTCTGCGCGCGCTGCGCGCGCATTTAATGCACCGCAGGGAGCCGTTGGCGCCGAAGAGAGCCGTTGCTCCGCTGGTACACCGGACAGTCCGGTGCACACCGGACAGTCCGGTGAATTTTAGCGGAGCGGCTGCCGCGCGAACCCGAGGCTGACGAGTTCCGGAGACCGCGCTTCCTTGGAGCACCGGACATGTCCGGTGCACACCGGACAGTCCGGTGAATTATAGCGCGCCGGCTTCCGAGAATTCCCGAGAGTGAAGAGTTGGAGTCTGAGTCCCCTGGTGCACCGGACAGGTACTGTTCACTGTCCGGTGGCACACCGGACAGTCCAGTGCGCCAGACCAGGGGTGCCCTCGGTTGCCCCTTTGCTCTTTTATTGAATCCAACACTTGGTCTTTTTATTGGCTGAGTGAGAACTTTTTACACCTGTATAATCTATACACTTGGGCAAACTAGTTAGTCCAAAGATTTGTGTTGGGCAATTCAACCACCAAAATTATTTAGGACTTAGGTGTAAGCCTAATTCCCTTTCAATGGTTTCCACCAGAAATCCAAGAATGTGATCTATGGCAAGGAAACATATGTGGGGTGAGGTGTATGAGCCTCTGGTCGATGATCAATGGCCACACAACCCTAATTTTTGTCGAAAATAGCCATGAATGACCATTTTCAATAATACTAGAGGCTAACACCTACGGATTTTAGACCAAGAAATGGTCTCCACCAGAAATCCAAGAATGTGATCTATGGCAAGGAAACATATGTGGGGTGAGGTGTATGAGCGTCTGGTCGATGATCAATGGCCACACAACCCCCATTTTTGTCGAAAATAGCCATGAACGACCATTTTCAATATTGACCAAGAAATGGTCTCCACCAGAAATCCAAGAATGTGATCTATGGCAAGGAAACATATGTGGGGTGAGGTGTATGAGCCTCTGGTCGATGATCAATGGCCACACAACCCCCATTTTTGTCGAAAATAGCCATGATCGACCATTTTCAATAATATCGAAGGCTAACACCTACGGATTTTTGACCAAGAAATGGTCTCCACCAGAAATCCAAGAATGTGATCTACGACAAGGAAACATATGTGGGGTGAGGTGTATGAGCCTCTGGTCGACGATCAATGGCCACACAACCCCCAGTTAGCCTTCGATATTATTGAAAATGGTCGTTCATGGCTATTTTCGACAAAAATGGGGGTTGTGTGGCCATTGATCATCGACCAGAGGCTCATACACCTCACCCCACATATGTTTCCTTGCCATAGATCACATTCTTGGATTTCTGGTGGAGACCATTTCTTGGTCAAAAATCCATACGTGTTAGCCTTCGGTATTATTGAAAATGGTCGTTCATGGCTATTTTCGGCAAAATGGGGGTTCTGTGGCCATTGATCATCGACCAGACGCTCATACACCTCACCCCACATATGTTTCCTTGCCATAGATCACATTCTTGGATTTCTGGTGGAGACCATTTCTTGGTCTAAAATCCGTAGGTGTTAGCCTCTAGTATTATTGAAAATGGTCGCTCATGGCTATTTTCAAGGTCACTCATGGCTATTTTCATAAAAAATTGGGGTTGTATGGCCATTTATCATCGACCAGAGGCTCATAAACCTCACCCCACATATGTTTCCTTGCCATAGATTACATTCTTGGATTTCTGGTGGAAACCATTTCTTGGTTAAAAACTCGTACGTGTTAGCCTTCGATATTATTGAAAATAGTCATTCATGGCTATTTTCGACAAAAATGGGGGTTGTGTGGCCATTGATCATCGACCAGACGCTCATACACCTCACCCCACATATGTTTCCTTGCCATAGATCACATTCTTGGATTTATGGTGGAGACCATTTCTTGGTCAAAAATCCGTAGGTGTTAGCCTTCGGTATTATTGAAAATGGTCGTTCATGGCTATTTTCGACAAAAATGGGGGTTGTGTGGCCATTGATCGTCGACCAGACGCTCATACACCTCACCCCACATATGTTTCCTTGCCATAGATTACATTCTTGGATTTATGGTGGAGACCATTTCTTGGTCAAAAATCCGTAGGTGTTAGCCTTCGGTATTATTGAAAATGGTCGTTCATGGCTATTTTCGGCAAAATGGGGGTTCTGTGGCAATTGATCATCGACCAGAGGCTCGTACACCTCACCCCACATATGTTTCCTTGCCATAGATCACATTCTTGGATTTCTGGTGGAGACCATTTCTTGGGCAAAAATCCGAATGTGTTAGCCTTTGGTATTTTTGAAAATGGTCATTCATGGCTATTTTCGACAAAAATGGGGGTTGTGTGGCCATTGATCTTCGACCAGAGGCTCATACACCTCACTACACATATGTTTCCTTGCCATAGATCACATTCTTGGATTTATGGTGGTGACCATTTCTTGGTCAAAAATCCGTAGGTGTTAGCCTTCAGTGTCATTGAAAATGGTCGTTCATGGCTATTTTCGACAAAAATTAGGGTTGTGTGGCCATTGATCGTCGACCAGAGGCTCATACACCTCACCCCACATATGTTTCCTTGCCATAGATCACATTCTTGGATTTCTGGTGGAGACCATTTCTTGGTCAAAAATCCGTAGGTGTTAGCCTTCGGTATTATTGAAAATGGTCATTCATGGCTATTTTCGGCAAAATGGGGGTTGTGTGGCCATTGATCGTCGACCAGAGGCTCATACACCTCACCCCACATATGTTTCCTTGCCATAGATCACATTCTTGGATTTCTGGTGGAAACCATTTCTTGGTCTAAAATCCGTAGGTGTTAGCCTCTAGTATTATTGAAAATGGTCGCTCATGGCTATTTTCAAGGTCGCTCATGGCTATTTTCATAAAAAAATGGGGGTTGTGTGGCCATTGATCATCGACCAGAGGCTCGTAAACCTCACCCCGACCATTTCTTGGTCAAAAATCCGTAGGTGTTAGCCTTTGGTATTATTGAAAATGGTCGTTCATGGCTATTTTCGACAAAAATGGGGGTTGTGTGGCCATTGATCGTCGACCAGACGCTCATACACCTCACCCCACATATGTTTCCTTGTCGTAGATCACATTCTTGAATTTCTGGTGGAGACCATTTCTTGGTTAAAAATCCGTAGGTCTTAGCCTCTAGTATTATTGAAAATGGTCGCTCATGGCTATTTTCATAAAAAATGGGGGCTGTGTGGCCATTGATCATCGACCAGAGGCTCATACACCTCACCCCACATATGTTTCCTTGCCATAGATTACATTCTTGGATTTCTGGTGGAAACCATTTCTTGGTTAAAAACTCGTACGTGTTAGCCTTCGGTATTATTGAAAATGGTCATTCATGGCTATTTTCGACAAAAATGGGGGTTGTGTGGCCATTGATCATCGACCAGAGGCTCGTACACCTCACCCCACATATGTTTCCTTGCCATAGATCACATTCTTGGATTTCTGGTGGAGACCATTTCTTGGTCAAAAATCCGTACGTGTTAGCCTTCGGTATTATTAAAAATGGTCGTTCATGGCTATTTTCGACAAAAATGGGGGTTGTGTGGCCATTGATCATCGACCAGACGCTCATACACCTCACCCCACATATGTTTCCTTGCCATAGATCACATTCTTGGATTTCTGGTGGAGACCTTTTCTTGGTCTAAAATCCGTAGGTGTTAGCCTCTAGTATTATTGAAAATGGTCGCTCATGGCTATTTTCAAGGTCGCTCATGGCTATTTTCATAAAAAATGGGGGTTGTGTGGCCATTTATCATCGACTAGAGGCTCATACACCTCACCCCACATATGTTTCCTTGCCATAGATTACATTCTTGGATTTCTGGTGGAAACCATTTCTTGGTTAAAAACTCGTACGTGTTAGCCTTCGGTATTATTGAAAATGGTCATTCATGGCTATTTTCGGCAAAATGGGGGTTGTGTGGCCATTGATCGTCGACCAGAGGCTCATACACCTCACCCCACATATGTTTCCTTGTCGTAGATCACATTCTTGGATTTCTGGTGGAGACCATTTCTTGGTCAAAAATCCGTAGGTGTTAGCCTTCGGTATTATTGAAAATGGTCATTCGTGGCTATTTTCGGCAAAATGGGGGTTGTGTGGCCATTGATCGTCGACCAGAGGCTCATACACCTCACCCCACATATGTTTCCTTGTCGTAGATCACATTCTTGGATTTCTGGTGGAGTCCATTTCTTGGTCAAAAATCCGTAGGTGTTAGCCATCGGTATTATTGAAAATGGTCGTTCATGGCTATTTTCGACAAAATGGGGGTTGTGTGGCAATTGATCATCGACCAGAGGCTCATACACCTCACCCCACATATGTTTCCTTGCCATAGATCACATTCTTGGATTTCTGGTGGAGACCATTTCTTGGTCAAAAATCCGTACGTGTTAGCCTTTGGTATTTTTGAAAATGGTCATTCATGGCTATTTTCGACAAAAATGGGGGTTGTGTGGCCATTGATCATCGACTAGAGGCTCATACACCTCACCCCACATATGTTTCCTTGCCATAGATCACATTCTTGGATTTCTGGTGGAGACCATTTCTTGGTCAAAAATCCGTAGGTGTTAGCCTTCAGTATTATTGTAAATGGTCATTCATGGCTATTTTCGACAAAAATGGGGGTTGTGTGGCCATTGATCATCGACCAGAGGCTCATACACCTCACCCCACATATGTTTCCTTGCCATAGATCACATTCTTGGATTTCTGGTGGAGACCATTTCTTGGTCAAAAATCCGTAGGTCTTAGCCTCTAGTATTATTGAAAATGGTCTCTCATGGCTATTTTCATAAAAATTGGGGGTTGTGTGGCCATTGATCATCGACCAGAGGCTCGTAAACCTCACCCCACATATGTTTCCTTGCCATAGATCACATTCTTGGATTTCTGGTGGAGAGCATTTCTTGGTCAAAAATCCGTAGGTGTTAGCCTTCGATATTATTGAAAATGGTCGTTCATGGCTATTTTCGACAAAAATGGGGGTTGTGTGGCCATTGATCATCGACCAGAGGCTCATACACCTCACCCCACATATGTTTCCTTGCCATAGATCACATTCTTGGATTTCTGGTGGAGACCATTTCTTGGTCAAAAATCCGTAGGTCTTAGCCTCTAATATTATTGAAAATGGTCGCTCATGGCTATTTTCATAAAAAATGGGGGTTGTGTGGCCATTTATCATCGACTAGAGGCTCATAAATCTCACCCCACATATGTTTCCTTGCCATAGATCACATTCTTGGATTTCTGGTGGAGACCATTTCTTGGTCAAAAATCCGTAGGTGTTAGCCTTCGGTATTATTGAAAATGGTCGTTCATGGCTATTTTCGACAAAAATGGGGGTTGTGTGGCCATTGATCATCGACAAGACGCTCATACACCTCACCCCACATATGTTTCCTTGCCATAGATCACATTCTTGGATTTCTGGTGGAGACCATTTCTTGGTCTAAAATCCGTAGGTGTTAGCCTCTAGTATTATTGAAAATGGTCGCTCATGGCTATTTTCAAGGTCGCTCATGGCTATTTTCATAAAAATGGGGGTTGTGTGGCCATTTATCATCGACTAGAGGCTCATAAACCTCACCCCACATATGTTTCCTTGCCATAGATTACATTCTTGGATTTCTGGTGGAAACCATTTCTTGGTTAAAAACTCGTACGTGTTAGCCTTCGGTATTATTGAAAATGGTCATTCATGGCTATTTTCGGCAAAATGGGGGTTGTGTGGCCATTGATCGTCGACCAGAGGCTCATACACCTCACCCCACATATGTTTCCTTGTCGTAGATCACATTCTTGGATTTCTGGTGGAGACCATTTCTTGGTCAAAAATCCGTAGGTGTTAGCCTTCGATATTATTGAAAATGGTCGTTCATGGCTATTTTCGACAAAAATGGGGGTTGTGTAGCCATTGATCATCGACCATAGGCTCATACACCTCACCCCACATATGTTTCCTTGCCATAGATCACATTCTTGGATTTCTGGTGGAGACCATTTCTTGGTCAAAAATCCGTAGGTGTTAGCCTTCAGTATTATTGTAAATGGTCATTCATGGCTATTTTCGACAAAAATGGGGGTTGTGTGGCCATTGATCATCGACGAGAGGCTCATACACCTCACCCCACATATGTTTCCTTGCCATAGAACACATTCTTGGATTTCTGGTGGAGACCAATTCTTGGTCAAAAATCCATAGGTCTTAGCCTCTAGTATTATTGAAAATGGTCGCTCATGGCTATTTTCATAAAAAATGGGGGTTGTGTGGCCATTGATCATCGACCAAGCCATGAACGACCATTTTCAAAAATACCAAAGGCTAACACGTACGGATTTTTGACCAAGAAATGGTCTCCACCAGAAATCCAAGAATGTGATCTATGGCAAGGAAACATATGTGGGGTGAGGTTTATGAACCTCTAGTCGATGAAAATGGCCACACAACCCCCATTTTTTATGAAAATAGCCATGAGCGACCTTGAAAATATCCATGAGCGACCATTTTCAATAATACTAGAGGCTAACACCTACGGATTTTAGACCAAGAAATGGTCTCCACCAGAAATCCAAGAATGTGATCTATGGCAAGGAAACATATGTGGGGTGAGATGTATGAGCGTCTGGTCGATGATCAATGGCCACACAACCCCCATTTTTGTCGAAAATAGCCATGAACGACCATTTTCAATAATACCGAAGGCTAACACCTACAGATTTTTGACCAAGAAATGGTCTCCACCAGAAATCCAAGAATGTGATCTATGGCAAGGAAACATATGTGGGGTGAGGTGTATGAGCCTCTGGTCGATGATCAATGGCCACACAACCCCCATTTTTGTCGAAAATAGCCATGAACGACCATTTTCAATAATATCGAAGGCTAACACCTACGGATTTTTGACCAAGAAATGGTCTCCACCAGAAATCAAGAATGTGATCTACGACAAGGAAACATATGTGGGGTGAGGTGTATGAGCCTCTGGTCGACGATCAATGGCCACAGAACCCCCATTTTGCCGAAAATAGCCATGAGCGACCATTTTCAATAATATTAGAGGCTAAGACCTACGGATTTTTGACCAAGAAATGGTCTCCACCAGAAATCCAAGAATGTGATCTATAGCGAGGAAACATATGTGGGGTGAGGTGTATGAGCCTCTAGTCGATGATCAATGGCCACACAACCCCCATTTTTGTCGAAAATAGCCATGAACGACCATTTTCAATAATACCGAAGGCTAACACCTACGGATTTTTGACCAAGAAATGGTCTCCACCAGAAATCCAAGAATGTGATCTATGGCAAGGAAACATATGTGGGGTGAGGTGTACGAGCCTCTGGTCGATGATCAATGGCCACAGAACCCCCATTTTGACGAAAATAGCCATGAACGACCATTTTCAATAATACCGAAGGCTAACACGTATGAGTTTTTGACCAAGAAATGGTCTCCACCAGAAATCCAAGAATGTGATCTATGGCAAGGAAACATATGTGGGGTGAGGTGTATGAGCCTCTGGTCGATGATCAATGGCCACACAACCCCCATTTTTGTCGAAAATAGCCATGAATGACCATTTTCAATAATATCGAAGGCTAACACCTACGGTTTTTTGACCAAGAAATGGTCTCCACCAAAAATCCAAGAATGTGATCTACGACAAGGAAACATATGTGGGGTGAGGTGTATGAGCCTCTGGTCGACGATCAATGGCCACACAACCCCCATTTTGCCGAAAATAGCCATGAATGACCATTTTCAATAATACCAAAGGCTAACACGTACGCGTTTTTAACCAAGAAATGGTTTCCACCAGAAATCCAAGAATGTAATCTATGGCAAGGAAACATATGTGGGGTGAGGTTTATGAGCCTCTAGTCGATGATAAATGGCCACACAACCCCCATTTTTTATGAAAATAGCCATGAGCGACCTTGAAAATAGCCATGAGCGACCATTTTCAATAATACTAGAGGCTAACACCTACGGATTTTAGACCAAGAAATGGTCTCCCCCAGAAATCCAAGAATGTGATCTATGGCAAGGAAACAAATGTGGGGTGAGGTGTATGAGCGTCTGGTCGATGATCAATGGCCACACAACCCCCATTTTGGTCGAAAATAGCCATGAACGACCATTTTCAATAATACCGAAGGCTAACACCTACGGATTTTTGACCAAGAAATGGTCTCCACCAGAAATCCAAGAATGTGATCTATGGCAAGGAAACATATGTGGGGTGAGGTGTATGAGCCTCTAGTCGATGATCAATGGCCACACAACCCCCATTTTTGTCGAAAATAGCCATGAATGACCATTTTCAAAAATACCAAAGGCTAACACGTACGGATTTTTGACCAAGAAATGGTCTCCGCCAGAAATCCAAGAATGTGATCTATGGCAAGGAAACATATGTGGGGTGAGGTGTATGATCCTCTGGTCGATGATCAATGGCCACACAACCCCCATTTTGCCGAAAATAGCCATGAACGACCATTTTCAATAATATCGAAGGCTAACACGTACGAGTTTTTAACCAAGAAATGGTCTCCACCAGAAATCCAAGAATGTGATCTATGGCAAGGAAACATATGTGGGGTGAGGTTTATGAGCCTCTAGGTGATGATAAATGGCCACACAACCCCCATTTTTTATGAAAATAGCCATGAGCGACCATTTTCAATAATACTAGAGGCTAAGACCTACGGATTTTAGACAAAGAAATGGTCTCCACCAGAAATCCAAGAATGTGATCTATGGCAAGGAAACATATGTGGGGTGAGGTGTATGAGCATCTGGTCGATGATCAATGGCCACACACCCCCATTTCTGTCGAAAATTGCCATGAACGACCATTTTCAATAATACCGAAGGCTAACACCTACGGATTTTTGACCTAGAAATGGTCTCCACCAGAAATCCAAGAATGTGATCTATGGCAAGGAAACATATGTGGGGTGAGGTGTATGAGCCTCTAGTCGATGATCAATGGCCACACAACCCCCATTTTTGTCGAAAATAGCCATGAACGACCATTTTCAATAATACCGAAGGCTAACACCTACGGATTTTTGACTAAGAAATGGTCTCCACCAGAAATCCAAGAATGTGATCTATGGCAAGGAAACATATGTGGGGTGAGGTGTATGAGCCTCTGGTCGATGATCAATGGCCACACAACCCCCATTTTGCCGAAAATAGCCATGAATGACCATTTTCAATAATACCGAAGGCTAACACGTACGAGTTTTTAACCAAGAAATGGTTTCCACCAGAAATCCAAGAATGTAATCTATGGCAAGGAAACATATGTGGGGTGAGGTTTATGAGCCTCTAGTCGATGATAAATGGCCACACAACCCCCATTTTTTATGAAAATAGCCATGAGCGACCTTGAAAATAGCCATGAGCGACCATTTTCAATAATACTAGAGGCTAACACCTACGGATTTTAGACCAAGAAATGGTCTCCACCAGAAATCAAAGAATGTGATCTATGGCAAGGAAACATATGTGGGGTGAGGTGTATGAGCGTCTGGTCGATGATCAATGGCCACACAACCCCCATTTTTGTCGAAAATAGCCATGAACGACCATTTTCAATAATACCGAAGGCTAACACCTACGGATTTTTGACCAAGAAATGTCTGCACCAGAAATCCAAGAATGTGATCTATGGCAAGGAAACATATGTGGGGTGAGGTGTATGAGCCTCTAGTTGATGATCAATGGCCACACAACCCCCATTTTTGTCGAAAATAGCCATGAATGACCATTTTCAAAAATACCAAAGGCTAACACGTACGGATTTTTAACCAAGAAATGGTCTCCACCAGAAATCCAAGAATGTGATCTATGGCAAGGAAACATATGTGGGGTGAGGTGTACGAGCCTCTGGTTGATGATCAATGGCCACACAACCCCCATTTTGCCGAAAATAGCCATGAATGACCATTTTCAATAATACCGAAGGCTAACACGTACGAGTTTTTAACCAAGAAATGGTTTCCACCAGAAATCCAAGAATGTAATCTATGGCAAGGAAACATATGTGGGGTGAGGTTTATGAGCCTCTAGTCGATGATAAATGGCCACACAACCCCCATTTTTTATGAAAATAGCCATGAGCGACCTTGAAAATAGCCATGAGCGACCATTTTCAATAATACTAGAGGCTAACACCTACGGATTTTAGAACAAGAAATGGTCTCAACCAGAAATCCAAGAATGTGATCTATGGCAAGGAAACATATGTGGGGTGAGGTGTATGAGCGTCTAGTCGATGATCAATGGCCACACAACCCCCATTTTTGTCGAAAATAGCCATGAACGACCATTTTCAATAATACCGAAGGCTAACACCTACGGATTTCTGACCAAGAAATGGTCTCCACCAGAAATCCAAGAATGTGATCTATGGCAAGGAAACATATGTGGGGTGAGGTGTATGAGCCTCTGGTCGACGATCAATGGCCACACAACCCTAATTTTTGTCGAAAATAGCCATGAACGACCATTTTCAATGACACTGAAGGCTAACACCTACGGATTTTTGACCAAGAAATGGTCTCCACCATAAATCCAAGAATGTGATCTATGGCAAGGAAACATATGTGTAGTGAGGTGTATGAGCCTCTGGTCGAAGATCAATGGCCACACAACCCCCATTTTTGTCGAAAATAGCCATGAATGACCATTTTCAAAAATACCAAAGGCTAACATGTACGGATTTTTGACCAAGAAATGGTCTCCACCAGAAATCCAAGAATGTGATCTATGGCAAGGAAACATATGTGGGGTGAGGTGTACGAGCCTCTGGTCGATAATGAATGGTCACACAACCCCCATTTTGCCGAAAATAGCCATGAACGACCATTTTCAATAATACTGAAGGCTAACACGTACGAGTTTTTAACCAAGAAATGGTCTCCACCAGAAATCCAAGAATGTGATCTATGGCAAGGAAACATATGTGGGGCGAGGTTTATGAGCCTCTAGTCGATGATAAATGGCCACACAATCCCCATTTTTTATGAAAATAGCCATGAGCGACCTTGAAAATAGCCATGAGCGACCATTTTCAATAATACTAGAGGCTAACACCTATGGATTTTAGACCAAGAAATGGTCTCCACCAGAAATCCAAGAATGTGATCTATGACAAGGAAACATATGTGGGGTGAGGTGTATGAGCGTCTGGTCGATGATCAATGGCCACACAACCCCCATTTTTGTCGAAAATAGCCATGAACGACCATTTTCAATAATACGAAGGCTAACACCTACGGATTTTTGACCAAGAAATGGTCTCCACCAGAAATCCAAGAATGTGATCTATGGCAAGGAAACATATGTGGGGTGAGGTGTATGAGCCTCTGGTCGATGATCAATGGCCACACAACCCCCATTTTTGTCGAAAATAGCCATGAACGACCATTTTCAATAATACCGAAGGCTAACACCTACGGATTTTTGACCAAGAAATGGTCTCCACCAGAAATCCAAGAATGTGATCTATGGCAAGGAAACATATGTGGGGTGAGGTGTATGAGCGTCTGGTCGATGATCAATGGCCACACAACCCCCATTTTTGTCGAAAATAGCCATGAATGACCATTTACAATAATACCGAAGGCTAACACCTACGGATTTTTGACCAAGAAATGGTCTCCACCAGAAATCCAAGAATGTGATCTATGGAAAGGAAACATATGTGGGGTGAGGTGTACGAGCCTTTGGTCGATGATCAATGGCCACAGAACCCCCATTTTGCCGAAAATAGCCATGAACGACCATTTTCAATAATACCGAAGGCTAACACGTACGAGTTTTTGACCAAGAAATGGTCTCCACCAAAAATCCAAGAATGTGATCTATGGCAAGGAAACATATGTGGGGTGAGGTGTACGAGCCTCTGGTTGATGATCAATGGCCACACAACCCCCATTTTGCCGAAAATAGCCATGAATGACCATTTTCAATAATACCGAAGGCTAACACGTACGAGTTTTTAACCAAGAAATGGTTTCCACCAGAAATCCAAGAATGTAATCTATGGCAAGGAAACATATGTGGGGTGAGGTTTATGAGCCTCTAGTCGATGATAAATGGCCACACAACCCCCATTTTTTATGAAAATAGCCATGAGCGACCTTGAAAATAGCCATGAGCGACCATTTTCAATAATACTAGAGGATAACACCTACGGATTTTATAGCAAGAAATGGTCTCCACCAGAAATCCAAGAATGTGATCTATGGCAAGGAAACATATGTGGGGTGAGGTGTATGAGCGTCTGGTCGTTGATCAATGGCCACACAACCCCCATTTTTGTCGAAAATAACCATGAACGACCATTTTCAATAATACCGAAGGCTAACACCTACGGATTTTTGACCAAGAAATGGTCTCCACCAGAAATCCAAGAATGTGATCTATGGCAAGGAAACATATGTGGGGTGAGGTGTATGAGCCTCTGGTCGACGATCAATGGCCACACAACCCTAATTTTTGTCGAAAATAGCCATGAACGACCATTTTCAATGACACTGAAGGCTAACACCTACGGATTTTTGACCAAGAAATGGTCTCCACCATAAATCCAAGAATGTGATCTATGGCAAGGAAACATATGTGTAGTGAGGTGTATGAGCCTCTGGTCGAAGATCAATGGCCACACAACCCCCATTTTTGTCGAAAATAGCCATGAATGACCATTTTCAAAAATACCAAAGGCTAACACGTACGGATTTTTGACCAAGAAATGGTCTCCACCAGAAATCCAAGAATGTGATCTATGGCAAGGAAACATATGTGGGGTGAGGTGTACGAGCCTCTGGTCGATAATGAATGGCCACACAACCCCCATTTTGCCGAAAATAGCCATGAACGACCATTTTCAATAATACCGAAGGCTAACACGTACGAGTTTTTAACCAAGAAATGGTCTCCACCAGAAATCCAAGAATGTGATCTATGGCAAGGAAACATATGTGGGGCGAGGTTTATGAGCCTCTAGTCGATGATAAATGGCCACACAACCCCCATTTTTTATGAAAATAGCCATGAGCGACCTTGAAAATAGCCATGAGCGACCATTTTCAATAATACTAGAGGCTAACACCTATGGATTTTAGACCAAGAAATGGTCTCCACCAGAAATCCAAGAATGTGATCTATGGCCAGGAAACATATGTGGGGTGAGGTGTATGAGCGTCTGGTCAATGATCAATGGCTACACAACCCCCATTTTTGTCGAAAATAGCCATGAACGACCATTTTCAAGAATACCGAAGGCTAACACCTACGGATTTTTGACCAAGAAATGGTCTCCACCAGAAATCCAAGAATGTGATCTATGGCAAGGAAACATATGTGGGGTGAGGTGTATGAGCGTCTGGTCGATGATCAATGGCCACACAACCCCCATTTTTGTCGAAAATAGCCATGAACGACCATTTTCAATAATACCGAAGGCTAACACCTACAGATTTTTGACCAAGAAATGGTCTCCACCAGAAATCCAAGAATGTGATCTATGGCAAGGAAACATATGTGGGGTGAGGTGTACGAGCCTCTGGTCGATGATCAATGGCCACAGAACCCCCATTTTTCCGAAAATAGCCATGAACGACCATTTTCAATAATACCGAAGGCTAACACGTACGGGTTTTTGACCAAGAAATGGTCTCCACCAAAATTCCAAGAATGTGATCTATGGCAAGGAAACATATGTGGGGTGAGGTGTATGAGCGTCTGGTCGATGATCAATGGCCACACAACCCCCATTTTTGTCGAAAATAGCCATGAATGACCATTTACAATAATACCGAAGGCTAACACCTACGGATTTTTGACCAAGAAATGGTCTCCACCAGAAATCCAAGAATGTGATCTATGGCAAGGAAACATATGTGGGGTGAGGTGTATGAGCCTCTGGTTGACGATCAATGGCCACACAACCCTAATTTTTGTCGAAAATAGCCATGAACGACCATTTTCAATGACACTGAAGGCTAACACCTACGGATTTTTGACCAAGAAATGGTCTCCACCATAAATCCAAGAATGTGATCTATGGCAAGGAAACATATGTGGGGTGAGGTGTATGAGCCTCTGGTCGATGATCAATGGCCACACAACCCCCATTTTTGTCGAAAATAACCATGAATGACCATTTACAATAATACCGAAGGCTAACACCTACGGATTTTTGACCAAGAAATGGTCTCCACCAGAAATCCAGGAATGTGATCTATGGCAAGGAAACATATGTGGGGTGAGGTGTATGAGCCTCTTGTCGATGATCAATGGCCACACAACCCCCATTTTTGTCGAAAATAGCCATGAACGACCATTTTCAATAATATCGAAGGCTAACACCTACGGATTTTTGACCAAGAAATGGTCTCCACCAGAAATCCAAGAATGTGATCTACGACAAGGAAACATATGCGGGGTGAGGTGTATGAGCCTCTGGTCGACGATCAATGGCCACACAACCCCCATTTTGCCGAAAATAGCCATGAATGACCATTTTCAATAATACCGAAGGCTAACACGTACGAGTTTTTAACCAAGAAATGGTTTCCACCAGAAATCCAAGAATGTAATCTATGGCAAGGAAACATATGTGGGGTGAGGTTTATGAGCCTCTAGTCGATGATAAATGGCCACACAACCCCCATTTTTTATGAAAATAGCCATG
>NW_023366806.1:0-85939 GCF_902167145.1 Zea mays | reverse complement strand
GAGCCTCTGGTCGACGATCAATGGCCACACAACCCTAATTTTTGTCGAAAATAGCCATGAACGACCATTTTCAATGACACTGAAGGCTAACACCTACGGATTTTTGACCAAGAAATGGTCTCCACCATAAATCCAAGAATGTGATCTATGGCAAGGAAACATATGTGTAGTGAGGTGTATGAGCCTCTGGTCGAAGATCAATGGCCACACAACCCCCATTTTTGTCGAAAATAGCCATGAATGACCATTTTCAAAAATACCAAAGGCTAACACATTCGGATTTTTGCCCAAGAAATGGTCTCCACCAGAAATCCAAGAATGTGATCTATGGCAAGGAAACATATGTGGGGTGAGGTGTACGAGCCTCTGGTCGATGATCAATGGCCACACAACCCCCATTTTGCCGAAAATAGCCATGAATGACCATTTTCAATAATACCGAAGGCTAACACGTACGAGTTTTTAACCAAGAAATGGTTTCCACAAGAAATCCAAGAATGTAATCTATGGCAAGGAAACATATGTGGGGTGAGGTTTATGAGCCTCTAGTCGATGATAAATGGCCACACAACCCCCATTTTTTATGAAAATAGCCATGAGCGACCTTGAAAATAGCCATGAGCGACCATTTTCAATAATACTAGAGGCTAACACCTACGGATTTTAGACCAAGAAATGGTCTCCACCAGAAATCCAAGAATGTGATCTATGGCAAGGAAACATATGTGGGGTGAGGTGTATGAGCGTCTGGTCGATGATCAATGGCCACACAACCCCCATTTTTGTCGAAAATAGCCATGAACGACCATTTTCAATAATATCGAAGGCTAACACCTATGGATTTTTTACCATGAAATGGTCTCCACCAGAAATCCAAGAATGTGATCTACGACAAGGAAACATATGTGGGGTGAGGTGTATGAGCGTCTGGTCGATGATCAATGGCCACACAACCCCCATTTTTGTCGAAAATAGCCATGAACGACCATTTTCAATAATACCGAAGGCTAACACCTACGGATTTTTGACCAAGAAATGGTCTCCACCAGAAATACAAGAATGTGATCTATGGCAAGGAAAGGTTGTGTGGCCATTGATCTTCGACCAGAGGCTCATACACCTCACTACACATATGTTTCCTTGCCATAGATCACATTCTTGGATTTATGGTGGAGAGTATGAGCGTCTAGTCGATGATCAATGGCCACACAACCCCCATTTTTGTCGAAAATAGCCATGAACGACCATTTTCAATAATATCGAAGGCTAACACCTACAGATTTTTTGTCGAAAATAGCCATGAACGACCATTTTCAATAATATCGAAGGCTAACACGTACGAGTTTTTGACCAAGAAATGGTCTCCACCAGAAATCCAAGAATGTGATCTACGACAAGGAAACATATGTGGGGTGAGGTGTATGAGCCTCTGGTCGACGATCAATGGCCACACAACCCCCATTTTGCCGAAAATAGCCATGAATGACCATTTTCAATAATACCGAAGGCTAACACGTACGAGTTTTTAACCAAGAAATGGTTTCCACCAGAAATCCAAGAATGTAATCTATGGCAAGGAAACATATGTGGGGTGAGGTTTATGAGCCTCGAGTCGATGATAAATGGCCACACAACCCCCATTTTTTATGAAAATTGCCATGAGCGACCTTGAAAATAGCCATGAGCGACCATTTTCAATAATACTAGAGGCTAACACCTACGGATTTTAGACCAAGAAATGGTCTCCACCAGAAATCCAAGAATGTGATCTATGGCAAGGAAACATATGTGTAGTGAGGTGTATGAGCCTCTAGTCGATGATCAATGGCCACACAACCCCCATTTTGCCGAAAATAGCCATGAGCGACCATTTTCAATAATATTAGAGGCTAAGACCTACGGATTTTTGACCAAGAAATGGTCTCCACCAGAAATCCAAGAATGTGATCTACGACAAGGAAACATATGTGGGGTGAGGTGTATGAGCCTCTGGTCGAAGATCAATGGCCACACAACCCCCATTTTTGTCGAAAATAGCCATGAATGACCATTTTCAAAAATACCAAAGGCTAACACATTCGGATTTTTGCCCAAGAAATGGTCTCCACCAGAAATCCAAGAATGTGATCTATGGCAAGGAAACATATGTGGGGTGAGGTGTACGAGCCTCTGGTCGATGATCAATGGCCACACAACCCCCATTTTGCCGAAAATAGCCATGAATGACCATTTTCAATAATACCGAAGGCTAACACGTACGAGTTTTTAACCAAGAAATGGTTTCCACCAGAAATCCAAGAATGTAATCTATGGCAAGGAAACATATGTGGGGTGAGGTTTATGAGCCTCTAGTCGATGATAAATGGCCACACAACCCCCATTTTTTATGAAAATAGCCGTGAGCGACCTTGAAAATAGTCATGAGCGACCATTTTCAATAATACTAGAGGCTAACACCTAAGGATTTTAGACCAAGAAATGGTCTCCACCAGAAATCCAAGAATGTGATCTATGGCAAGGAAACATATGTGGGGTGAGGTGTATGAGCGTCTGGTCGATGATCAATGGCCACACAACCCCCATTTTTGTCGAAAATAGCCATGAACGACCATTTTCAATAATATCGAAGGCTAACACCTACGGATTTTTTACCAAGAAATGGTCTCCACCAGAAATCCAAGAATGTGATCTACGACAAGGAAACATATGTGGGGTGAGGTGTATGAGCGTCAGGTCGATGATCAATGGCCACACAACCCCATTTTTGTCGAAAATAGCCATGAACGACCATTTTCAATAATACCGAAGGCTAACACCTACGGATTTTTGACCAAGAAATGGTCTCCACCAGAAATCCAAGAATGTGATCTATGGCAAGGAAACATATGTGGGGTGAGGTGTACGAGCCTCTGGTCGATGATCAATGGCCACACAACCCCCATTTTGCCGAAAATAGCCATGAGCGACCATTTTCAATAATATTAGAGGCTAAGACCTACGGATTTTTGACCAAGAAATGGTCTCCACCAGAAATCCAAGAATGTGATCTATGACAAGGAAACATATGTGGGGTGAGGTGTATGAGCCTCTGGTCGACGATCAATGGCCACACAACCCCCATTTTGCCGAAAATAGCCATGAATGACCATTTTCAATAATACCAAAGGCTAACACGTACGAGTTTTTAACCAAGAAATGGTTTCCACCAGAAATCCAAGAATGTAATCTATGGCAAGGAAACATATGTGGGGTGAGGTTTATGAGCCTCTAGTCGATGATAAATGGCCACACAACCCCCATTTTTTATGAAAATAGCCATGAGCGACCTTGAAAATAGCCATGAGCGACCATTTTCAATAATACTAGAGGCTAAGACCTACGGATTTTTGACCAAGAAATGGTCTCCACCAGAAATCCAAGAATGTGATCTATGGCAAGGAAACATATGTGGGGTGAGGTGTAAGAGCCTCTGGTCGATGATCAATGGCCACACAACCCCCATTTTTGTCGAAAATAGCCATGAACGACCATTTTCAATAATATCGAAGGCTAACACCTACAGATTTTTGACCAAGAAATGGTCTCCACTAGAAATCCAAGAGTGTGATCTACGACAAGGAAACATATGTGGGGTGAGGTGTTTGAGCCTCTGGTCGATGATCAATGGCCACACAACCCCCATTTTTGCCGAAAATAGCCATGAATGACCATTTTCAATAATACCGAAGGCTAACACGTACGGATTTTTGAACAAGAAATGGTCTCCACCAGAAATCCAAGAATGTGATCTATGGCAAGGAAACATATGTGGGGTGAGGTGTATGACCCTCTGGTCGATGATCAATGGCCACACAACCCCCATTTTTGTCGAAAATAGCCATGAACGACCATTTTCAATAATATCGAAGGCTAACACCTACGGATTTTTGACCAAGAAATGGTCTCCACCAGAAATCCAAGAATGTGATCTATGGCAAGGAAACATATGTGGGGTGAGGTTTATGAGCCTCTAGTCGATGATAAATGGCCACACAACCCCCATTTTTTATGAAAATAGCCATGAGCGACTATTTTCAATAATACTAGAGGCTAACACCTACGGATTTTAGACCAAGACATGGTCTCCACCAGAAATCCAAGAATGTGATCTATGGCAAGGAAACATATGTGGGGTGAGGTGTACGAGCCTCTGGTCGATGATCAATGGCCACACAACCCCCATTTTTGTCGAAAATAGCCATGAACGACCATTTTCAATAATATCGAAGGCTAACACCTACGGATTTTTGACCAAGAAATGGTCTCCACCATAAATCCAAGAATGTGATCTATGGCAAGGAAACATATGTGGGGTGAGGTGTATGAGCCTCTGGTCGATGATCAATGGCCACACAACCCCCATTTTTGTCGAAAATAGCCATGAACGACCATTTTCAATAATATCGAAGGCTAACACGTACGAGTTTTTAACCAAGAAATGGTTTCCACCAGAAATCCAAGAATGTAATCTATGGCAAGGAAACATATGTGGGGTGAGGTGTATGAGCCTCTGGTCGATGATAAATGGCCACACACCCCCCATTTTTTATGAAAATAGCCATGAACGACCATTTTCAATAATACCGAAGGCTAACACCTACAGATTTTTGACCAAGAAATGGTCTCCACCAGAAATCCAAGAATGTGATCTATGGCAAGGAAACATATGTGGGGTGAGGTGTATGAGCCTCTGGTCGATGATCAATGGTCACACAACCCCATTTTTGTCGAAAATAGCCAGGAGCAGCAATTTTCAATGACACTGATGGCTAACACCTATGGATTTTTGACCAGAAATGGTCTCCACCAGAAATCCAAGAATGTGGTCTATGGCAAGGAAACATATGTGGGGTGAAGTGTATGAGCCTTTGGTCGATGATCAATGGCCACACAACCCCCATTTTTGTCGAAAATAGCTATGAACGACCATTTTCAATAATACCGAAGGCTAACACCTACGGATTTTTGACCAAGAAATGGTCTCCACCAGAAATCCAAGAATGTGATCTATAGCAAGAAAACGTATGTGGGGTGAAGTGTACGAGCCTCTAGTCAATGATAAATGGCCACACAACCCCCATTTTTGTCGAAAATAGTGATCAACGACCATTTTCAATAATACTGAAGGCTAACACGTATGGATTTTTGACCAAGAAATGGTCTCCACCAGAAATCCAAGAATGTGATCTATGGCAAGAAAACATACGTGGGGTGAGGTGTATGAGCCTCTGGTCGAAGATCAATGGCCACACAACCCCATTTGTGTCGAAAATAGCCATGAACGACCATTTACAATAATACCGAAGGCTAACAACTACGGATTTTTGACCAAGAGAAGATCTCCACCAGAAATCCAAGAATGTGATCTATGGCAAGGAAACATATGTGGGGTGAGGTGTACGAGCCTCAGATCGATGATCAATGGCCACACAACCCCCATTTTTGTCGGAAATAGCCATGAACGACCATTTTCAATACTTCCGAAGGCTAACACCTACGGATTTTTGACCAAGAAATCGTCTCCACCAGAAATCCAAGAATATGATCTATGGCAAGGAAACATATTGGGGTGAGGTGTACGAGCCTCTGGTCGATGATCAGTGGCCACACAACCCCCATTTTTTGTCGAAAATAGTGATCAACGACCATTTTCAATAATACTGAAGGCTAACACGTATGGATTTTGCCCAAGTAATGGTCTCCACCAGAAATCCAAGAGTGTGCTCTATGGCAAGGAAACGTATGTGGGGTGAGGTGTATGAGCCTCTGGTCGATGATCAATGGCCACACAACCCCCATTTTTGTCGAAAACAGCCATGAACGACCATTTTCAATAATACCGAAGGCTAACACGTACGGATTTTTGACCAAGAAATGGTCTCCACGAGAAATCCAAGATTGTGATCTATGGCAATTAAACATATGTGGGGTGAGGTGTACGAGCCTCTGATCGATGTTAAATGGCCACACAACCCCCTTTTTTGTCGAAAATAGCCATGAACGACTATTTTCAATAATACCGAAGGCTAACACCTACGGATTTTTGACCAAGAAATGGTCACCACCAGAAATCCAAGAATGTGGTCTATGGCAAGGAAACACATGTGGGTGAGGTGTATGAGCCTTTGGTCGATGATCAATTGCCACACAACCCTCATTTTTGTCGAAAGTAGCCATGAACGACCATTTTCAATAATACCGAAGGCTAACACCTACGGATTTTTGACCAAGAAATGGTCTCCACCAGAAATCCAAGAATGTGATATATGGCAAGGAAACTTATGTGGGGTGAGGTGTACGATCCTCTGGTCGATGATCAATGGCGACACAACCCCCATTTTTTGTCGAAAATAGCCACGAATGACCATTTTCAATGACACTGAAGGCTAACACCTATGAATTTTTGACCAACAAATGGTCTCCACGAGAAATCCAAGATTATGATCTATGGCAAGAAAACATATGTGGGGTGAAGTGTACGAGCCTCTGGTCGATGATCAATGGCAACGCAACCCCCATTTTTGTCGAAAATAGCCATGAACGACCATTTTCAATAATACCGAAGGCTAACACGTACGAGTTTTTGACCAAGAAATGGTCTCCACCAGAAATCCAAGAATGTGATCTATGTCAAGGAAACATATGTGGGGTGAGGTGTACGAGCCTCTGGTCGATGATCAATGGCCACACAACCCCCATTTTTGTCGAAAATAGCCATGAACGACCATTTTCAATAATACCGAAGGCTAACACCTACGGATTTTTGACCAAGAAATGGTCTCCACCAGAAATCCAAGAATGTGATCTACGACAAGGAAACATATGTGGGGTGAGGTGTATGAGCGTCTGGTCGATGATCAATGGCCACACAACCCCCATTTTTGTCGAAAATAGCCATGAATGACCATTTACAATAATACCGAAGGCTAACACCTACGGATTTTTGACCAAGAAATGGTCTCCACCAGAAATCCAAGAATGTGATCTATGGCAAGGAAACATATGTGGGGTGAGGTGTATGAGCCTCTGGTCGATGATCAATGGCCACACAACCCCCATTTTTTATGAAAATAGCCATGAGCGACCTTGAAAATAGCCATGAGCGACCATTTTCAATAATACTAGAGGCTAACACGTACGGATTTTTGACAAAGAAATGGTCTCCACCAGAAATCCAAGAATGTGATCTATGGCAAGGAAACATATGTGGGGTGAGGTGTATGAGCCTCTGGTCGATGATCAATGGCCACACAACCCCCATTTTTGTCGAAAATAGCCATGAATGACTATTTTCAATGACACTGAAGGCTAACACCTATGGATTTTTGACCAAGAAATGGTCTCCACCAGAAATCCAAGAATGTGATCTATGGCAAGGAAACATATGTGGGGTGAGGTGTATGAGCCTCTGGTCGACGACCATTTTCAATAATACTAGAGGCTAACACCTACGAATTTTAGACCAAGAAATGGTCTCCACCAGAAATCCAAGAATGTGATCTATGGCAAGGAAACATATGTGGGGTGAGGTGTATGAGCGTCTGGTCGATGATCAATGCCCACACAACCCCCATTTTTGTCGAAAATAGCCATGAACGACCATTTTCAATAATACCGAGGGCTAACACCTACGGATTTTTGACCAAGAAATGGTCTCCACCAGAAATCCAAGAATGTGATCTATGGCAAGGAAACATATGTGGGGTGAGGTGTATGAGCCTCTAGTCGATGATCAATGGCCACACAACCCCCATTTTTGTCGAAAATAGCCATGAATGACCATTTTCAAAAATACCAAAGGCTAACACGTACGGATTTTTAACCAAGAAATGGTCTCCACCAGAAATCCAAGAATGTGATCTATGGCAAGGAAACATATGTGGGGTGAGGTGTATGAGCCTCTGGTCGACGATCAATGGCCACACAACCCCCATTTTGCCGAAAATAGCCATGAATGACCATTTTCAATAATACCGAAGGCTAAGACCTACGGATTTTTGACCAAGAAATGGTCTCCACCAGAAATCCAAGAATGTGATATATGGCAAGGAAACATATGTGGGGTGAGGTGTATGAGCCTCTGGTCGATGATCAATGGCACACAACCCCCATTTTTGTCGAAAATAGCCATGAACGACCATTTTCAATAATACCGAAGGCTAACACCTACGGATTTTTGACCAAGAAATGGCCTCCACCAGAAATCCAAGAATGTGATCTACGACAAGGAAACATATGTGGGGTGAGGTGTATGAGCCTCTGGTCGATGATCAATGGCCACACAACCCCCATTTTTTATGAAAATATCCATGAATGACCATTTTCAAAAATACCAAAGGCTAACACGTACGGATTTTTAACCAAGAAATGGTCTCCACCAGAAATCCAAGAATGTGATCTATGGCAAGGAAACATATGTGGGGTGAGGTGTATGAGCCTCTAGTCGACGATCAATGGCCACACAACCCCCATTTTGCCAAAAATAGCCATGAATGACTATTTTCAATAATACCGAAGGCTAAGACCTACGGATTTTTGACCAAGAAATGGTCTCCACCAGAAATCCAAGAATGTGATCTATGGCAAGGAAACATATGTGGGGTGAGGTGTATGAGCCTCTGGTCGATGATCAATGGCCACACAACCCCCATTTTTGTCGAAAATAGCCATGAACGACCATTTTCAATAATATCGAAGGCTAACACCTACGGATTTTTGACCAAGAAATGGTCTCCACCAGAAATCCAAGAATGTGATCTACGACAAGGAAACATATGTGGGGTGAGGTGTATGAGCCTCTGGTCGATGATCAATGGCCACACAACCCCCATTTTTATGAAAATACCCATGAATGACCATTTTCAAAAATACCAAAGGCTAACACGTACGAATTTTTAACCAAAAATGGTCTCCACCAGAAATCCAAGAATGTGATCTATGGCAAGGAAACATATGTGGGGTGAGGTGTATGAGCCTCTGGTCGACGATCAATGGCCACACAACCCCCATTTTTTATGAAAATAGCCATGAGCGACCTTGAAAATAGCCATGAGCGACCATTTTCAATAATACTAGAGGCTAAGACCTACGGATTTTTGACCAAGAAATGGTCTCCACCAGAAATCCAAGAATGTGATCTACGACAAGGAAACATATGTGGGGTGAGGTTTATGAGCCTCTAATCGATGATAAATGGCCACACAACACCCATTTTTTATGAAAATAGCCATGAGCGACCTTGAAAATAGCCATGAGCGACCATTTTCAATAATACTAGAGGCTAACACCTACGGATTTTTGACCAAGAAATGGTCTCCACCAGAAATCCAAGAATGTGATCTACGACAAGGAAACATATGTGGGGTGAGGTGTATGAGCCTCTGGTCGATGATCAATGGCCACACAACCCCCATTTTTGTCGAAAATAGCCATGAACGACCATTTTCAATAATAACGAAGGCTAACACCTACAGATTTTTGACCAAGAAATGGTCTCCACAAGAAATCCAAGAATGTGATCTATGGCAAGGAAACATATGTGGGGTGAGGTGTATGAGCCTCTAGTCGATGATCAATGGCCACACAACCCCCATTTTTGTCGAAAATAGCCATGAATGACCATTTTCAAAAATACCAAAGGCTAACACGTACGGATTTTTAACCAAGAAATGGTCTCCACCAGAAATCCAAGAATGTGATCTATGGCAAGGAAACATATGTGGGGTGAGGTGTACGAGCCTCTGGTCGATGATCAATGGCCACACAACCCCCATTTTGCCGAAAATAGCCATGAACGACCATTTTCAATAATACCGAAGGCTAACACGTACGAGTTTTTAACCAAGAAACTGTCTCCACCAGAAATCCAAGAATGTGATCTATGGCAAGGAAACATATGTGGGGTGAGGTTTATGAGCCTCTAGTCGATGATAAATGGCCACACAACCCCCATTTTTTATGAAAATAGCCAGGAGCGACCATTTTCAATAATACTAGAGGCTAAGACCTACGGATTTTTGACCAAGAAATGGTCTCCACCAGAAATCCAAGAATGTGATCTATGGCAAGGAAACATATGTGGGGTGAGGTGTATGAGCCTCTGGTCGATGATCAATGGCCACACAACCCCCATTTTTTATGAAAATAGCCATGAGCGACCTTGAAAATAGCCATGAGCGACCATTTTCAATAATACTAGAGGCTAAGACCTACGGATTTTTGACCAAGAAATGGTCTCCACCAGAAATCCAAGAATGTGATCTACGACAAGGAAACATATGTGGGGTGAGGTTTATGAGCCTCTAATCGATGATAAATGGCCACACAACACCCATTTTTTATGAAAATAGCCATGAGCGACCTTGAAAATAGCCATGAGCGACCATTTTCAATAATACTAGAGGCTAACACCTACGGATTTTTGACCAAGAAATGGTCTCCACCAGAAATCCAAGAATGTGATCTACGACAAGGAAACATATGTGGGGTGAGGTGTATGAGCCTCTGGTCGATGATCAATGGCCACACAACCCCCATTTTTGTCGAAAATAGCCATGAACGACCATTTTCAATAATAACGAAGGCTAACACCTACAGATTTTTGACCAAGAAATGGTCTCCACAAGAAATCCAAGAATGTGATCTATGGCAAGGAAACATATGTGGGGTGAGGTGTATGAGCCTCTAGTCGATGATCAATGGCCACACAACCCCCATTTTTGTCGAAAATAGCCATGAATGACCATTTTCAAAAATACCAAAGGCTAACACGTACGGATTTTTTACCAAGAAATGGTCTCCACCAGAAATCCAAGAATGTGATCTATGGCAAGGAAACATATGTGGGGTGAGGTGTACGAGCCTCTGGTCGATGATCAATGGCCACACAACCCCCATTTTGCCGAAAATAGCCATGAACGACCATTTTCAATAATACCGAAGGCTAACACGTACGAGTTTTTAACCAAGAAATGGTCTCCACCAGAAATCCAAGAATGTGATCTATGGCAAGGAAACATATGTGGGGTGAGGTTTATGAGCCTCTAGTCGATGATAAATGGCCACACAACCCCCATTTTTTATGAAAATAGCCAGGAGCGACCATTTTCAATAATACTAGAGGCTAAGACCTACGGATTTTTGACCAAGAAATGGTCTCCACCAGAAATCCAAGAATGTGATCTATGGCAAGGAAACATATGTGGGGTGAGGTGTATGAGCCTCTGGTCGATGATCAATGGCCACACAACCCCCATTTTGCCGAAAATAGCCATGAATGACCATTTTCAATAATACCGAAGGCTAACACGTACGAGTTTTTAACCAAGAAATGGTTTCCACCAGAAATCCAAGAATGTAATCTATGGCAAGGAAACATATGTGGGGTGAGGTGTACGAGCCTCTGGTCGATGATCAATGGCCACACAACCCCCATTTTTTATGAAAATAGCCATGAGCGACCATTTTCAATAATACTAGAGGCTAACACCTACGGATTTTAGACCAAGAAATGGTCTCCACCAGAAATCCAAGAATGTAATCTATGGCAAGGAAACATATGTGGGGTGAGGTGTATGAGCCTCTGGTCGATGATCAATGGCCACACAACCCCCATTTTTGTCGAAAATAGCCATGAACGACCATTTTCAATAATATCGAAGGCTAACACCTACGGATTTTTGACCAAGAAATGGTCTCCACCAGAAATCCAAGAATGTGATCTACGACAAGGAAACATATGTGGGGTGAGGTGTATGAGCCTCTGGTCGACGATCAATGGCCACACAACCCCCATTTTGCCGAAAATAGCCATGAATGACCATTTTCAATAATACCGAAGGCTAACACGTACGAGTTTTTAACCAAGAAATGGTTTCCACCAGAAATCCAAAAATGTAATCTATGGCAAGGAAACATATGTGGGGTGAGGTTTATGAGCCTCTAGTCGATGATAAATGGCCACACAACCCCCATTTTTTATGAAAATAGCCATGAGCGACCTTGAAAATAGCCATGAGCGACCATTTTCAATAATACTAGAGGCTAACACCTACGGATTTTAGACCAAGAAATGGTCTCCACCAGAAATCCAAGAATGTGATCTATGGCAAGGAAACATATGTGGGGTGAGGTGTATGAGCGTCTGGTCGATGATCAATGGCCACACAACCCCCATTTTTGTCGAAAATAGCCATGAACGACCATTTTCAATAATACCGAAGGCTAACACCTACGGATTTTTGACCAAGAAATGGTCTCCACCAGAAATCCAAGAATGTGATCTATGGCAAGGAAACATATGTGGGGTGAGGTGTATGAGCCTCTGGTCGATGATCAATGGCCACACAACCCCCATTTTTGTCGAAAATAGCCATGAACGACCATTTTCAATAATATCGAAGGCTAACACCTACGGATTTTTGACCAAGAAATGGTCTCCACCAGAAATCCAAGAATGTGATCTATGGCAAGGAAACATATGTGGGGTGAGGTGTATGAGCCTCTGGTCGACGATCAATGGCCACAGAACCCTAATTTTTGTCGAAAATAGCCATGAACGACCATTTTCAATAATACCGAAGGCTAACACGTACGAGTTTTTAACCAAGAAATGGTCTCCACCAGAAATCCAAGAATGTGATCTATGGCAAGGAAACATATGTGGGGTGAGGTTTATGAGCCTCTAGTCGATGATAAATGGCCACACAACCCCCATTGTTTATGAAAATAGCCATGAGCGACCATTTTCAATAATACTAGAGGCTAAGACCTACGGATTTTTGACCAAGAAATGGTCTCCACCAGAAATCCAAGAATGTGATCTATGGCAAGGAAACATATGTGGGGTGAGGTGTATGAGCCTCTGGTCGATGATCAATGGCCACACAACCCCCATTTTTTATGAAAATAGCCATGAGCGACCTTGAAAATAGCCATGAGCGACCATTTTCAATAATACTAGAGGCTAAGACCTACGGATTTTTGACCAAGAAATGGTCTCCACCAGAAATCCAAGAATGTGATCTACGACAAGGAAACATATGTGGGGTGAGGTTTATGAGCCTCTAATCGATGATAAATGGCCACACAACACCCATTTTTTATGAAAATAGCCATGAGCGACCTTGAAAATAGCCATGAGCGACCATTTTCAATAATACTAGAGGCTAACACCTACGGATTTTTGACCAAGAAATGGTCTCCACCAGAAATCCAAGAATGTGATCTACGACAAGGAAACATATGTGGGGTGAGGTGTATGAGCCTCTGGTCGATGATCAATGGCCACACAACCCCCATTTTTGTCGAAAATAGCCATGAACGACCATTTTCAATAATAACGAAGGCTAACACCTACAGATTTTTGACCAAGAAATGGTCTCCACAAGAAATCCAAGAATGTGATCTATGGCAAGGAAACATATGTGGGGTGAGGTGTATGAGCCTCTAGTCGATGATCAATGGCCACACAACCCCCATTTTTGTCGAAAATAGCCATGAATGACCATTTTCAAAAATACCAAAGGCTAACACGTACGGATTTTTTACCAAGAAATGGTCTCCACCAGAAATCCAAGAATGTGATCTATGGCAAGGAAACATATGTGGGGTGAGGTGTACGAGCCTCTGGTCGATGATCAATGGCCACACAACCCCCATTTTGCCGAAAATAGCCATGAACGACCATTTTCAATAATACCGAAGGCTAACACGTACGAGTTTTTAACCAAGAAATGGTCTCCACCAGAAATCCAAGAATGTGATCTATGGCAAGGAAACATATGTGGGGTGAGGTTTATGAGCCTCTAGTCGATGATAAATGGCCACACAACCCCCATTTTTTATGAAAATAGCCAGGAGCGACCATTTTCAATAATACTAGAGGCTAAGACCTACGGATTTTTGACCAAGAAATGGTCTCCACCAGAAATCCAAGAATGTGATCTATGGCAAGGAAACATATGTGGGGTGAGGTGTATGAGCCTCTGGTCGATGATCAATGGCCACACAACCCCCATTTTGCCGAAAATAGCCATGAATGACCATTTTCAATAATACCGAAGGCTAACACGTACGAGTTTTTAACCAAGAAATGGTTTCCACCAGAAATCCAAGAATGTAATCTATGGCAAGGAAACATATGTGGGGTGAGGTGTACGAGCCTCTGGTCGATGATCAATGGCCACACAACCCCCATTTTTTATGAAAATAGCCATGAGCGACCATTTTCAATAATACTAGAGGCTAACACCTACGGATTTTAGACCAAGAAATGGTCTCCACCAGAAATCCAAGAATGTAATCTATGGCAAGGAAACATATGTGGGGTGAGGTGTATGAGCCTCTGGTCGATGATCAATGGCCACACAACCCCCATTTTTGTCGAAAATAGCCATGAACGACCATTTTCAATAATATCGAAGGCTAACACCTACGGATTTTTGACCAAGAAATGGTCTCCACCAGAAATCCAAGAATGTGATCTACGACAAGGAAACATATGTGGGGTGAGGTGTATGAGCCTCTGGTCGACGATCAATGGCCACACAACCCCCATTTTGCCGAAAATAGCCATGAATGACCATTTTCAATAATACCGAAGGCTAACACGTACGAGTTTTTAACCAAGAAATGGTTTCCACCAGAAATCCAAAAATGTAATCTATGGCAAGGAAACATATGTGGGGTGAGGTTTATGAGCCTCTAGTCGATGATAAATGGCCACACAACCCCCATTTTTTATGAAAATAGCCATGAGCGACCTTGAAAATAGCCATGAGCGACCATTTTCAATAATACTAGAGGCTAACACCTACGGATTTTAGACCAAGAAATGGTCTCCACCAGAAATCCAAGAATGTGATCTATGGCAAGGAAACATATGTGGGGTGAGGTGTATGAGCGTCTGGTCGATGATCAATGGCCACACAACCCCCATTTTTGTCGAAAATAGCCATGAACGACCATTTTCAATAATACCGAAGGCTAACACCTACGGATTTTTGACCAAGAAATGGTCTCCACTAGAAATCCAAGAATGTGATCTATGGCAAGGAAACATATGTGGGGTGAGGTGTATGAGCCTCTGGTCGATGATCAATGGCCACACAACCCCCATTTTTGTCGAAAATAGCCATGAACGACCATTTTCAATAATATCGAAGGCTAACACCTACGGATTTTTGACCAAGAAATGGTCTCCACCAGAAATCCAAGAATGTGATCTATGGCAAGGAAACATATGTGGGGTGAGGTGTATGAGCCTCTGGTCGACGATCAATGGCCACAGAACCCTAATTTTTGTCGAAAATAGCCATGAACGACCATTTTCAATAATACCGAAGGCTAACACGTACGAGTTTTTAACCAAGAAATGGTCTCCACCAGAAATCCAAGAATGTGATCTATGGCAAGGAAACATATGTGGGGTGAGGTTTATGAGCCTCTAGTCGATGATAAATGGCCACACAACCCCCATTGTTTATGAAAATAGCCATGAGCGACCATTTTCAATAATACTAGAGGCTAAGACCTACGGATTTTTGACCAAGAAATGGTCTCCACCAGAAATCCAAGAATGTGATCTATGGCAAGGAAACATATGTGGGGTGAGGTGTATGAGCCTCTGGTCGATGATCAATGGCCACACAACCCCCATTTTGCCGAAAATAGCCATGAATGACCATTTTCAATAATACCGAAGGATAACACGTACGAGTTTTTAACCAAGAAATGGTTTCCACCAGAAAATCCAAGAATGTAATCTATGGCAAGGAAACATATGTGGGGTGAGGTGTACGAGCCTCTGGTCGATGATCAATGGCCACACAACCCCCATTTTTTATGAAAATAGCCATGAGCGACCATTTTCAACAATACTAGAGGCTAACACCTACGGATTTTAGACCAAGAAATGGTCTCCACCAGAAATCTAAGAATGTAATCTATGGCAAGGAAACATATGTGGGGTGAGGTGTATGAGCCTCTGGTCGATGATCAATGGCCACACAACCCCCATTTTTGTCGAAAATAGCCATGAACGACCATTTTCAATAATATCGAAGGCTAACACCTACGGATTTTTGACCAAGAAATGGTCTCCACCAGAAATCCAAGAATGTGATCTATGGCAAGGAAACATATGTGGGGTGAGGTGTATGAGCCTCTGGTCGATGATCGATGGCCACACAACCCCCATTTTTGTCGAAAATAGCCATGAATGACCATTTTGAATAATACCGAAGGCTAACACCTACGGATTTTTGACCAAGAAATGGTCTCCACCAGAAATCCAAGAATGTGATCTATGGCAAGGAAACATATGTGGGGTGAGGTGTACGAGCCTCTGGTCGATGATCAATGGCCACACAACCCCCATTTTGCCGAAAATAGCCATGAACGACCATTTTCAATAATACCGAAGGCTAACACCTACGGATTTTTGACCAAGAAATGGTTTCCACCAGAAATCCAAGAATGTGATCTATGGCAAGGAAACATATGTGGGGTGAGGTGTATGAGCCTCTGGTCGATGATCAATGGCCACACAACCCAAATTTTTGTCGAAAATAGCCATGAACGACCATTTTCAATAATATCGAAGGCTAACACCTACGGATTTTTGACCAAGAAATGGTCTCCACCAGAAATCCAAGAATGTGATCTACGACAAGGAAACATATGTGGGGTGAGGTGTATGAGCCTCTGGTCGACGATCAATGGCCACACAACCCCCATTTTGCCGAAAATAGCCATGAATGACCATTTTCAATAATACCGAAGGCTAACACGTACGAGTTTTTAACCAAGAAATGGTTTCCACCAGAAATCCAAGAATGTAATCTATGGAAAGGAAATATATGTGGGGTGAGGTTTATGAGCCTCTAGTCGATGATAAATGGCCACACAACCCCCATTTTTTATGAAAATAGCCATGAGCGACCTTGAAAATAGCCATGAGCGACCATTTTCAATAATACTAGAGGCTAACACCTACAGATTTTAGACCAAGAAATGGTCTCCACCAGAAATCCAAGAATGTGATCTATGGCAAGGAAACATATGTGGGGTGAGGTGTATGAGCGTCTGGTCGATGATCAATGGCCACACAACCCCCATTTTTGTCGAAAATAGCCATGAACGACCATTTTCAATAATACCGAAGGCTAACACCTACGGATTTTTGACCAAGAAATGGTCTCCACCAGAAATCCAAGAATGTGATCTATGGCAAGGAAACATATGTGGGGTGAGGTGTATGAGCCTCTGGTCGATGATCAATGGCCACACAACCCCCATTTTTGTCGAAAATAGCCATGAACGACCATTTTCAATAATATCGAAGGCTAACACCTACGGATTTTTGACCAAGAAATGGTCTCCACCAGAAATCCAAGAATGTGATCTATGGCAAGGAAACATATGTGGGGTGAGGTGTATGAGCCTCTGGTCGACGATCAATGGCCACACAACCCTAATTTTTGTCGAAAATAGCCATGAACGACCATTTTCAATAATACCGAAGGCTAACACGTACGAGTTTTTAACCAAGAAATGGTCTCCACCAGAAATCCAAGAATGTGATCAATGGCAAGGAAACATATGTGGGGTGAGGTGTATGAGCGTCTGGTCGATGATCAATGGCCACACAACCCCCATTTTTGTCGAAAATAGCCATGAACGACCATTTTCAATAATACCGAAGGCTAACACCTACGGATTTTTGACCAAGAAATGGTCTCACCAGAAATCCAAGAATGTGATCTATGGCAAGGAAACATATGTGGGGTGAGGTGTATGAGCCTCTAGTTGATGATCAATGGCCACACAACCCCCATTTTTGTCGAAAATAGCCATGAACGACCATTTTCAAAAATACCAAAGGCTAATGGTCGTTCATGGCTATTTTTGACAAAATGGGGGTTGTGTGGCCATTGATCATCGACCAGAGGCTCATACACCTCACTGCACATATGTTTCCTTGCCATAGATCACATTCTTGGATTTATGGTGGAGACCATTTCTTGGTCAAAAATCCGTAGGTGTTAGCCTTCGGTATTATTGAAAATGGTCGTTCATGGCTATTTTTGACAAAAATGGGGGTTGTGTGGCCATTGATCATCGACCAGAGGCTCGTACACCTCACCTCACATATGTTTCCTTGCCATAGATCACATTATCGGATTTCTGGTGGAGACCATTTCTTGGTCGAAAATCCATACGTGTTAGCCTTCGGTATTATTGAAAATGGTCGTTCATGGCTATTTTCGACAAAAATGGGGGTTGTGTGGCCATTGATCATCGACCAAGGGCTCATACACCTCACCCCACATATGTTTCCTTGCCATAGATCACATTCTTGGATTTCTGGTGGAGACCATTTCTTGGTCAAAAATCCGTAGGTGTTAGCCTTCGATATTATTGAAAATGGTCGTTCATGGCTATTTTCGACAAAAATGGGGGTTGTGTGGCCATTGATCATCGACCAGAGGCTCATACACCTCACCCCACATATGTTTCCTTGCCATAGATCACATTCATGGATTTCTGGTGGAGACCATTTCTTGGTCAAAAATCCGTAGGTGTTAGCCTTCGGTATTATTGTAAATGGTCATTCATGGCTATTTTCGACAAAAATGGGGGTTGTGTGGCCATTGATCGTCGACCAGAGGCTCATACACCTCACCCCACATATGTTTCCTTGCCATAGATCACATTCTTGGATTTCTGGTGGAGACCATTTCTTGGTCAAAAACTCGTACGTGTTAGCCTTCGGTATTATTGAAAATGGACGTTCATGGCTATTTTCGGCAAAATGGGGGTTGTGTGGCCATTGATCATCGACCAGACGCTCATACACCTCACCCCACATATGTTTCCTTGCCATAGATCACATTCTTGGATTTCTGGTGGAGACCATTTCTTGGTCTAAAATCCGTAGGTGTTAGCCTCTAGTATTATTGAAAATGGTCGCTCATGGCTATTTTCATAAAAATGGGGGTTGTGTGGCCATTGATCATCGACAAGAGGCTCGTACACCTCACCCCACATATGTTTCCTTACCATAGATCACATTCTTGGAATTCTGGTGGAGACCATTTCTTGGTCTAAAATCCGTAGGTGTTAGCCTCTAGTATTATTGAAAATGGTCGCTCATGGCTATTTTCAAGGTCGCTCATGGCTATTTTCATAAAAAATGGGGGTTGTGTGGGCATTTATCATCGACTAGAGGCTCATACACCTCACCCCACATATGTTTCGTTGCCATAGATCACATTCTAGGATTTCTGGTGGAGACCATTTCTTGGTCAAAAATCTGTAGGTCTTAGCCTCTAATATTATTGAAAATGGTCGCTCATGGCTATTTTCATAAAAAAATGGGGGTTGTGTGGCCATTGATCGTCGACCAGAGGCTCATAAACCTCACCCCACATATGTTTCCTTGCCATAGATTACATTCTTGGATTTCTGGTGGAAACCATTTCTTGGTCAAAAACTCGTACGTGTTAGCCTTCGGTATTATTGAAAATGGTCGTTCATGGCTATTTTCGGCAAAATGGGGGTTGTGTGGCCATTGATCATCGACCAGAGGCTCGTACACCTCACCCCACATATGTTTCCTTGCCATAGATCACATTCTTGGATTTCTGGTGGAGACCATTTCTTGGTCAAAAATCCGTACGTGTTAGCCTTTGGTATTTTTGAAAATGGTCATTCATGGCTATTTTCGACAAAAATGGGGGTTGTGTGGCCATTGATCATCGACTAGAGGCTCATACACCTCACCCCACATATGTTTCCTTGCCATAGATCACATTCTTGGATTTCTGGTGGAGACCATTTCCTGGTCAAAAATCCGTAGGTGTTAGCCTTCGGTATTATTGAAAATGGTCGTTCATGGCTATTTTCGGGAAAATGGGGGTTGTGTGGTATGAGCCTCTGGTCGATGATCAATGGCCACACAACCCCCATTTCCATTTATCATCGACCAGAGGCTCATACACCTCACCCCACATATGTTTCCTTGCCATAGATCACATTCTTGGATTTCTGGTGGAGACCATTTCTTGGTCAAAAATCCGTAGGTGTTAGCCTCTAGTATTATTGAAAATGGTCGCTCATGGCTATTTTCAAGGTCGCTCATGGCTATTTTCATAAAAAATGGGGGTTGTGTGGCCATTGATCATCGACCAGAGGCTCATACACCTCACCCCACATATGTTTCCTAGCCATAGATCACATTCTTGGATTTCTGGTGGAGACCATTTCTTGGTCAAAAATCCGTAGGAGTTAGCCTTCGGTATTACCACACAACCCCCATTTTTGTCAAAAATTGCCATGAACGACTATTTTCAATAATACCGAAGGCTAACACCTACGGATTTCTGACCAAGAAATGGTTTCCACCAGAAATCCAAGAATGTGATCTATGGCAAGGAAACATATGTGGGGTGAGGTGTATGAGCGTCTGGTCGATGATCAATGGCCACACAACCCCCATTTTTGTCGAAAATAGCCATGAACGACCATTTTCAATAATACCGAAGGCTAACACCTACGGATTTTTGACCAAGAAATGGTCTCCACCAGAAATCCAAGAATGTGATCTATGGCAAGGAAACATATGTAGGGTGAGGTGTATGAGCCTCTGGTCGATGATCAATGGCCACACAACCCCCATTTTTGTCGAAAATAGCCATGAACGACCATTTTCAATAATACCGAAGGCTAACACCTATGGATTTTTGACCAAGAAATGGTCTCCACCAGAAATCCAAGAATGTGATCTATGGCAAGGAAACATATGTGGGGTGAGGTGTATGAGCCTCTAGTCGATGATCAATGGCCACACAACCCCCATTTTTGTCGAAAATAGCCATGAATGACCATTTTCAAAAATACCAAAGGCTAACACGTACGGATTTTTAACCAAGAAATGGTCTCCACCAGAAATCCAAGAATGTGATCTATGGCAAGGAAACATATGTGGGGTGAGGTGTACGAGCCTCTGGTCGATGATCAATGGACACACAACCCCCATTTTGCCGAAAATAGCTATGAATGACCATTTTCAATAATACCGAAGGCTAACACGTACGAGTTTTTAACCAAGAAATGGTCTCCACCAGAAATCCAAGAATGTGATCTATGGCAAGGAAACATATGTGGGGTGAGGTGTATGAGCGTCTGGTCGATGATCAATGGTGTGGCCATTGATCATCGACTAGAGGCTCATACACCTGACCCCACATAAGTTTCCTTGCCATAGATCACATTCTTGGATTTCTGGTGGAGACCATTTCTTGGTCAAAAATCCGTAGGTGTTAGCCTTCGGTATTATTGAAAATGGTCGTTCATGGCTATTTTCGACAAAAATGGGGGTTGTGTGGCCTTTGATCATCGACCAGACGCTCATACACCTCACCCCACATATGTTTCCTTGCCATAGATCACATTCTTGGATTTCTGGTGGAGACCATTTCTTGGTCGAAAATCCATAGGTGTTAGCCTCTAGTATTATTGAAAATGGTCGCTCATGTCTATTTTCAAGGTCGCTCATGGCTATTTTCATAAAAAATGGGGGTTGTGTGGCCATTTATCATCGACTAGAGGCTCATAAACCTCACCCCACATATGTTTCCTTGCCATAGATTACATTCTTGGATTTCTGGTGGAAACCATTTCTTGGTTAAAAACTCGTACGTGTTAGCCTTCGGTATTATCGAAAATGGTCATTCATGGCTATTTTCGGCAAAATGGGGGTTGTGTGGCCATTGATCATCGACCAGAGGCTCGTACACCTCACCCCACATATGTTTCCTTGCCATAGATCACATTCTTGGATTTCTGGTGGAGACCATTTCTTGGTTAAAAATCCGTACGTGTTAGCCTTTGGTATTTTTGAAAATGGTCGTTCATGGCTATTTTCGACAAAAATGGGGGTTGTGTGGCCATTGATCATCGACTAGAGGCTCATACACCTCACCCCACATATGTTTCCTTGCCATATATCACATTCTTGGATTTCTAGTGGAGACCATTTCTTGGTCAAAAATCCGTAGGTGTTAGCCTTCGGTATTATTGAAAATGGTCGTTCATGGCTATTTTCGACAAAAATGGGGGTTGTGTGGCCATTGATCATCGACCAGACGCTCATACACCTCACCCCACATATGTTTCCTTGCCATAGATCACATTCTTGGATTTCTGGTGGAGACCATTTCTTGGTCTAAAATCCGTAGGTGTTAGCCTCTAGTATTATTGAAAATGGTCGCTCATGGCTATTTTCAAGGTCGCTCATGGCTATTTTCATAAAAAATGGGGGTTGTGTGGCCATTTATCATCGACTAGAGGCTCATAAACCTCACCCCACATATGTTTCCTTGCCATAGATCACATTCTTGGATTTCTGGTTGAGACCATTTCTTGGTCAAATATCCGTAGGTGTTAGCCTTTGGTATTATTGAAAATGGTCGTTCATGGCTATTTTCGACAAAAATGGGGGTTGTGTGGCCATTGATCATCGACCAGACGCTCATACACCTCACCCCACATATGTTTCCTTGCATAGATCACATTCTTGGATTTCTGGTGGAGACCATTTCTTGGTCTAAAATCCGTAGGTGTTAGCCTCTAGTATTATTGAAAATGGTCGCTCATGGCTATTTTCAAGGTCGCTCATGGCTATTTTCATAAAAAATGGGGGTTGTGTGGCCATTTATCATCGACTAGAGGCTCATAAACCTCACCCCACATATGTTTACTTGCCATAGATTACATTCTTGGATTTCTGGTGGAAACCATTTCTTGGTTAAGAACTCGTACGTGTTAGCCTTCGGTATTATTGAAAATGGTCGTTCATGGCTATTTTCGACAAAAATGGGGGTTGTGTGGCCATTGATCATCGACCAGAGGCTCATACACCTCACCCCACATATGTTTCCTTGCCATAGATCACATTCTTGGATTTCTGGTGGAGACCATTTCTTGGTCAAAAATCCGTAGGTGTTAGCCTTCGGTATTATTGTAAATGGTCATTCATGGCTATTTTCGACAAAAATGGGGGTTGTGTGGCCATTGATCATCGACTAGAGGCTCATACACCTCACCCCACATATGTTTCCTTGCCATAGATCACATTCTTGGATTTCTGGTGGAGACCATTTCTTGGTCAAAAATCCGTAGGAGTTAGCCTTCGGTATTATTGAAAATGGTCGTTCATGGCTATTTTCGACAAAAATGGGGGTTGTGTGGCCATTGATCATCGACCAGAGGCTCATACACCTCACCCCACATATGTTTCCTTGCCATAGATCACATTCTTGGATTTCTGGTGGAGACCATTTCTTGGTTAAAAACTCGTACGTGTTAGCCTTCGGTATTATTGAAAATGGTCATTCATGGCTATTTTCGGCAAAATGGGGGTTGTGTGGCCATTGATCGTCGACCAGAGGCTCATACACCTCACCCCACATATGTTTCCTTGCCATAGATCACATTCTTGGATTTCTGGTGGAGACCATTTCTTGGTCAAAAATCCGTAGGTGTTAGCCTTCGATATTATTGAAAATGGTCGTTCATGGCTATTTTCGACAAAAATGGGGGTTGTGTGGCCATTGATATTCGACCAGAGGCTCATACACCTCACTACACATATGTTTCCTTGCCATAGATCACATTCTTGGATTTCTGGTGGAGACCATTTCTTGGTCAAAAATCCGTAGGTGTTAGCCTTCGGTATTATTGAAAATGGTCATTCATGGCTATTTTCGACAAAAATGGGGGTTCTGTGGCCATTGATCATCAACCAGACGCTCATACACCTCACCCCACATATGTTTCCTTGCCATAGATCACATTCTTGGATTTCTGGTGGAGACCATTTCTTGGTCAAAAATCCGTAGGTGTTAGCCTTCGGTATTATTGTAAATGGTCATTCATGGCTATTTTCGACAAAAATGGGGGTTGTGTGGCCATTGATCATCGACCAGAGGCTCATACACCTCACCCCACATATGTTTCCTTGCCATAGATCACATTCTTGGATTTCTGGTGGAGACCATTTCTTGGTCAAAAATCCGTAGGTCTTAGCCTCTAGTATTATTGAAAATGGTCGCTCATGGCTATTTTCATAAAAAATGGGGGTTGTGTGGCCATTGATCATCGACCAGAGGTTCGTACACCTCACCCCACATATGTTTCCTTGCCATAGATTACATTCTTGGATTTCTGGTGGAAACCATTTCTTGGTTAAAAACTCGTACGTGTTAGCCTTCGGTATTATTGAAAATGGTCATTCATGGCTATTTTCGGCAAAATGGGGGTTGTGTGGCCATTGATTATCGACCAGATGCTCATACACCTCACCCCACATATGTTTCCTTGCCATAGATCACATTCTTGGATTTTTGGTGGAGACCATTTCTTGGTCAAAAATCCGTAGGTCTTAGCCTCTAGTATTATTAAAAATGTTCGCTCATGGCTATTTTCAAGGTCGCTCATGGCTATTTTCATAAAAAATAGGGGTTGTGTGGCCATTTATCATCGACTAGAGGCTCATAAACCTCACCCCACATATGTTTCCTTGCCATAGATTACATTCTTGGATTTCTGGTGGAAACCATTTCTTGGTTAAAAACTCGTACGTGTTAGCCTTCGGTATTATTGAAAATGGTCATTCATGGCTATTTTCAAAAAAAATGGGGGTTGTGTGGCCATTGATCATCGACCAGAGGCTCATACACCTCACCCCACATATGTTTCGTTGCCATAGATCACATTCTTGGATTTCTGGTGGAGACCATTTCTTGGTCAAAAATCCGTAGGTGTTAGCCTTCAGTATTATTGAAAATGGTCATTCATGCCATTTCTTGGTTAAAAACTCGTACGTGTTAGCCTTCTGTATTATTGAAAATGGTCATTCATGGCTATTTTCGACAAAAATGGGGGTTGTGTGGCCATTGATCATCGACCAGAGGCTCGTACACCTCACCCCACATATGTTTCCTTGCCATAGATCACATTCTTGGATTTCTGGTGGAGACCATTTCTTGGTCTAAAATCCGTAGGTGTTAGCCTCTAGTATTATTGAAAATGGTCGCTCATGGCTATTTTCAAGGTCGCTCATGGCTATTTTCATAAAAATGGGGGTTGTGTGGCCATTGATCATCGACCAGAGGCTCATACACCTCACCCCACATATGTTTCCTTGCCATAGATCACATTCTTGGATTTCTGGTGGAGACCATTTCTTGGTCAAATATCTGTAGCTGTTAGCCTTCGGTATTATTGTAAATGGTCATTCATGGCTATTTTCGACAAAAATGGGGGTTGTGTGGCCATTGATCATCGACCAGACGCTCATACACCTCACCCCACATATGTTTCCTTGCCATAGATCACATTCTTGGATTTCTGGTGGAGACCATTTCTTGGTCTAAAATCCGTAGGTGTTAGCCTCTAGTATTATTGAAAATGGTCGCTCATGGCTATTTTCAAGGTCGCTCATGGCTATTTTCATAAAAAATGGGGGTTGTGTGGCCATTTATCATCGACTAGAGGCTCATAAACCTCACCCCACATATGTTTCCTTGCCATAGATCACATTCTTGGATTTCTGGTGGAGACCATTTCTTGGTTAAAAACTCGTACGTGTTAGCCTTCGGTATTATTGAAAATGGTCGTTCATGGCTATTTTCGACAAAAATGGGGGTTGTGTGGCCATTGATCATCGACCAGAGGCTCATACACCTCACCCCACATATGTATCCTTGCCATAGATCACATTCTTGGATTTCTGGTGGAGACCATTTCTTGGTCAAAAATCCGTAGGTGTTAGCCTTCGATATTATTGAAAATGGTCATTCATGGCTATTTTCGGCAAAATGGGGGTTGTGTGGCCATTGATCATCGACCAGACGCTCATAGACCTCACCCCACATATGTTTCCTTGCCATAGATCACATTCTTGGATTTCTGGTGGAGACCATTTCTTGGTCAAAAATCCGTAGGTCTTAGCCTCTAATATTATTGAAAACGGTCGCTCATGGCTATTTTCATAAAAAAAATGGGGGTTATGTGGCCATTTATCATCGACTAGAGGCTCATAAATCTCACCCCACATATGTTTCCTTGCCATAGATCACATTCTTGGATTTCTGGTGGAGACCATTTCTTGGTCAAAAATCCATAGGTGTTAGCCTTCGGTATTATTGAAAATGGTCGTTCATGGCTATTTTCGTCAATAATGGGGGTTGTGTGGCCATTGATCATCGACCAGACGCTCATACACCTCACCCCACATATGTATCCTTGCCATAGATCACATTCTTGGATTTCTGGTGGAGACCATTTCTTGGTCAAAAATCCGTAGGTGTTAGCCTTCGATATTATTGAAAATGGTCATTCATGGCTATTTTCGGCAAAATGGGGGTTGTGTGGCCATTGATCATCGACCAGACGCTCATAGACCTCACCCCACATATGTTTCCTTGCCATAGATCACATTCTTGGATTTCTGGTGGAGACCATTTCTTGGTCAAAAATCCGTAGGTCTTAGCCTCTAATATTATTGAAAATGGTCGCTCATGTCTATTTTCATAAAAAAATGGGGGTTATGTGGCCATTTATCATCGACTAGAGGCTCATAAATCTCACCCCACATATGTTTCCTTGCCATAGATCACATTCTTGGATTTCTGGTGGAGACCATTTCTTGGTCAAAAATCCGTAGGTGTTAGCCTTCGGTATTATTGAAAATGGTCGTTCATGGCTATTTTCGACAATAATGGGGGTTGTGTGGCCATTGATCATCGACCAGATGCTCATACACCTCACCCCACATATGTTTCCTTGCCATAGATCACATTCTTGGATTTCTGGTGGAGACCATTTCTTGGTCTAAAATCCGTAGGTGTTAGCCTCTAGTATTATTGAAAATGGTCGCTCATGGCTATTTTCAAGGTCGCTCATGGATATTTTCATAAAAAATGGGGGTTGTGTGGCCATTTATCATCGACTAGAGGCTCATAAACCTCACCCCACATATGTTTCCTTGCCATAGATTACATTCTTGGATTTCTGGTGGAAACCATTTCTTGGTTAAAAACTCGTACGTGTTAGCCTTCGGTATTATTGAAAATGGTCATTCATGGCTATTTTCGGCAAAATGGGGGTTGTGTGGCCATTGATCGTCGACCAGAGGCTCATACACCTCACCCCATATATGTTTCCTTGTCGTAGATCACATTCTTGGATTTCTGGTGGAGACCATTTCTTGGTCAAAAATCCGTACGTGTTAGCCTTTGGTATTTTTGAAAATGGTCATTCATGGCTATTTTCGACAAAAATGGGGGTTGTGTGGCCATTGATCATCGACTAGAGGCTCATACACCTAACCCCACATATGTTTCCTTGCCATAGATCACATTCTTGGATTTCTGGTGGAGACCATTTCTTGGTCAAAAATCCGTAGGTGTTAGCCTTCGATATTATTGAAAATGGTCGTTCATGGCTATTTTCGACAAAAATGGGGGTTGTGTGGCCATTGATCATCGACCAGACGCTCATACACCTCACCCCACATATGTTTCCTTGCCATAGATCACATTCTTGGATTTCTGGTGGAGACCATTTCTTGGTCTAAAATCCGTAGGTGTTAGCCTCTAGTATTATTGAAAATGGTCGCTCATGGCTATTTTCAAGGTCGCTCATGGCTATTTTCATAAAAAATAGGGGTTCTGTGGCCATTGATCATCGACCAGAGGCTCATACACCTCACCCCACATATGTTTCCTTGCCATAGATCACATTCTTGGATTTCTGGTGGAGACCATTTCTTGGTCAAAAATCCGTAGGTGTTAGCCTTCGGTATTATTGTAAATGGTCATTCATGGCTATTTTCGACAAAAATGGGGGTTGTGTGGCCATTGATCATCGACCAGAGGCTCATTCACCTCACCCCACATTTGTTTCCTTGCCATAGATCACATTCTTGGATTTCTGGTGGAGACCATTTCTTGGTCTAAAATCCGTAGGTGTTAGCCTCTAGTATTATTGAAAATGGTCGCTCATGGCTATTTTCAAGGTCGCTCATGGCTATTTTCATAAAAAATGGGGGTTGTGTGGCCATTTATCATCGACTAGAGGCTCATAAACCTCACCCCACATATGTTTCCTTGCCATAGATTACATTCTTGGATTTCTGGTGGAAACCATTTCTTGGTTAAAAACTCGTACGTGTTAGCCTTCGGTATTATTGAAAATGGTCATTCATGGCTATTTTCGGCAAAATGGGGGTTGTGTGGCCATTGATCGTCGACCAGAGGCTCATACACCTCACCCCATATATGTTTCCTTGTCGTAGATCACTGAAGGAAACGGGTGACGCCTAAGAGGGGGGGGGTGAATTAGGACTTCTAAAACTTTTACTAAACTTGGCCACAATTAAATCCCTAGAGCAAAACCTATGCAAGAATCAAAACTAGAATGTGCAAACTAGGTTTAGTCTAAGTGTTGCTATCTCTACCGCAAAGGCTAAGTTTCAATCTACACTAAATAAGTATGACAACAAGATTGAAACTTAAATGCTTAATATAAATGCGGAATGTAGAGAGCTAAGTAGAGAAGCAAACTCTCGTGGATGACGCCGGTATTTTTTACCGAGGTATCCGGAACCGCGCAAGGTCCCGACTAATCCTCGTTGGTGCCCCTACGCAAAGGGAAGCCCACGCGAGGGCCAAGCACCTCGGTCGAGTAACTCCGTAGAGAGCCGCGGGCCTTCTCCACGCGCAAGTGGTGCTCCGCTTCCGGCTCCTCTCGGACGCTCCCCGCCGTCTCCACTATCGAGCTTCCGGCCGAAACGCCGCGGGCCTCGTTCCCTCCGGTACACGGTGGCGGCCGTGACACAAACACGGTTGTCACGGTCTCGCAAGACTCTCGCCCCACTCGGTACAATTACAACGGCTCGCGCAAGAGCCGAGGGATTGTGAGGTTTATCTAAACTCACTCAACTAACTAGGATTCACCTAGAGCAAGCGCTAAAGCGGTCTAACTAACCTAAGCACTTCGCAAAGCACCTACGCTAATCACCGAGTGATTCTATTAAGCACTTGGGTGTTTGAGCACTTGGAAATATGCACTATGTGTATTGGAATGTTGCTTGGGCTCTCACACATGAGAATGGCCGGTTGGGGTGTTATTTATAGCCTCCACACCCTCAACTAGCCGTTGGACAGAAAGCAGCAGCTTTCTGTCGTCGGGTGCACCGGACAGTCCGGTGCACCACCGGACACTGAACAGTAGATGTCCGGTGCGCCTATGTCAGCCGACCGTTGGCGTCTGTAGCAGTCGACCGTTGGATCCGACCGTTGGATTCGACCGTTGCCGTCTGCCCGTTGGCACACCGGACAGTCCGGTGCACACCGAACAGTCCGGTGCTACAGCCCGAGAGCGCCTACCTGCGGCCTCTCTGCGCAGACCGTCCGGTTGTCCCACCGGACAGTCCGGTGCACACCGGACAGGTACTGTGCACTGTCCGGTGCGCCACCAGGCGCTGGCTGACAGCCCTCTTCTCAGGTTTCTTTGCTGATTTCTATGGGCTTCTTTTGTTCTTGAGTCTTGGACTTCTATGCATCTTTTTATATCTTCATTTGAGGTGTTGCATCCTCATTGCCTTGGTCCAATCCTCTTCGCATCCTGTGAACTACAAACACAAACACTAGAAACCTTATTAGTTCACGGATTGTGTTGTTCATCAAACACCAAAACTCAATTAGCCAAAAGGCCCGGGGTCCATTTTCCTTACAATCTCCCCCTTTTTGGTGATTGATGACAACACAACCAAAGCAAGCAAATAATACAAGTATTTGAATTAAAAAGTGCAATCTACTTGCTAGAATGCATGATTGTCCCCACAATGTGACATTATGGACTTAAGCCTCCCCCTAACTCCATAATTCACTTACTTCCTATTTTTGGACCAAATAACCAAAACCACTTGAAAAGTCATTTGTAGATATAAAATTTTAAATTGGTGGTGTTTGGTGTTTGATATAGTTTTCATTGCTTTGGCCCCTAAACTTCTCCCCCTTTGGCATCAACCACCGAAAAGGAAGACATTAAAAGCATGTAGGAAGTAAATAAAAGCTTGCCCTCAACAAATGATATCACTAGAAGTATATTAAATTAAGCCATGAATGATACCACTTGGAGATCATGAAAGATACCATGAGTAGGAGTTCCTCAAAAGATTATTTCTCCTAAATGAGTATTCTCCTTTGGAAAGAGTTTTTCTCCCCCTTTAGAGATGAAGAAATACTCCCCCTGACAGAGATCCTCTACTTAGGAAAAAGCATGTGAAAATTAGAGGTGCAAGACATGATTTGAAAAGACTGACTTCCCTTATGCATAGGTAACAGAATATGAGTTAACTACTTATGCATTTTTAGCAACATGGAAGCATATGATATGAACTATAGTCTAATCAAATATTGGAGAAGACATGTAAATGATACTGAAAGTAGTCTCAAAAGATACAAATTGAAGATCAATGGCGAGCTTGAGAGACATGAGAGTTCTTGGAGATTTTGCAGTGGAAGATTGTTGTCTTTCTCAGGGGACTTCATTTTCCTTACAATGAGACTATCACATGAAATAGACTTGAAAAGGTGTTAGTCTCAAAGTGTTAGATTATAGAGTAACCTCCCCCTAAAGGTGTGCATACAAGTTTTGAATACTTGTAGGAGACATGCACTCTGATTTGATATCAAGAGGGGCAAATTATCCATAATCCTAACTTTGGCACATATAAGTTAAATGATACACTTGTAGGAATCAAAAATTTTCAAATTATGCATCATTTATTATGGAGTGATATAAAAGCAATGTGCCATTCTTAATTAAACATTTTGAGCCATGTAGGTTTGCTTAAGAGTATGAATTAAGAACAAGCAATCCTACCATATGATTTACCTAGTATGCATGATTTTAGACAAAAGTACATAACAAATGTAATACTAGGCAAGAAAGGTAAACTAGATAAAAGGTAAATAGATACGCATATCTAAAAACGAAGAATACAATAAAACTAGTTACCTTAGTCATGGGTGGGAAATTTGGGTCTAAAATTTTCACTAACCCACTTGGCAATAAACTTGATCCAATATGATGTATCCCATGATATACATCCCAATTTAGCCAAGTCTCCAAATTTCCCGACGACCTTTGGTTCACTCACTTCCCTTTCGGGATCCAAACCTTCTTGGTCCTTTTCATGGTTGAAATTATCTCTTTTGGCACCCAGATGCGTTTGGCCCCCTTTCCTTTGTTGGCTTGCTTGTTGGCCTTGATTGCTATCACCTTTCCATTCTTTTTCTTCTTGATCAAATATGGTGTAGCGTCCTTTTTGTTCACCTTTTTGATGTAGGTGCTGGAGATTTTGCTTGATGGCTTTTGCTTGAGCTTTTGCCTTTGTTTATCCCCGGTCATCGCCTTGCATTGGAAAGACTTGTGGCCTTCCTTGTGGCATAGCCTACAAATCACAGTTTCTCCCTCCATAGGCTTGTTCACTCCCGCAGTGGTGTTATCCTGTGGAGGTTGGATTTGTTTGGCTTTGCCTTTCTTGTCATACAAAGCCTTGCCAAGGCGAGCCACTTCTTGCTTTAATTGTTCATTTTCCTTTGCAACCTCATCCGTACATGTCTCTATAACAATATTCTCAACAGCGACTTGGTTGCAGGTGTTAGAATCATCAATTAAATCAAAGCAGGAAGTAGAAGCATCTTTCTTAATTATTTCAGATATTTCAACTAAAGATGCTGCTGGGGTGCTACCAATGCTTTCTAGCTTAGTAGTTAGCTCATTATTGTGTATGCTAAGAATTTCCATTTTCTCTAGCAAATTTTCAATAGCTTCTTGGGAGCTAGCTAACTTAGCCTTAAGTTTTTCATTCTTTTTAATAAGGCTATCATCGGTAGCAGTGGATGGAGCACTAGATTCTAATAGCTCAATTTTAGTTGATAGCTCACTATTTAAGTTTGCAAAAGTTTCAAATTTTTCTAGCAAACCTTTGTAATCATTTTGAGAGCTAACCAACTTATTTTTCAAATTTTTAAGTTGAGCTTTTTGCTTAGTGCAAACATCCTGAAAAAATTCTACGGCTTCTGCAAGCTCATCTAGAGAGGCCTTTCCCTCACCTTCATCATCACTACTACTTTCATCACTAGAGGATGGAATGCTTTTGTTACCTCTTGCCATAAGGCATTTGTGTGAGGTCCGTGATGATCGTGACGAGGACCGGTGGCTGCGCGTCCTTGGAGATTCATCTTCACTTGAAGAGTCATCCCAAGTTCTAACACTTGTGAGCGCCTTGCCTTTGCTCCTCTCCTTTTTGGGTTTGGCCATATTCGGACAGTTGTCCCTGAAGTGGCCCTTCTCCCCACATGCGAAGCATCCTCTCTTCCTTTGCTTTTTCCTGTCAATGTTAAAGAGAAGATCCTCGACCTGCAGGGGCACACCCATTAGATTAATCTTGCGGATCATCCTCATTACCTTTCCGACGCGTCGGATTGTTTCTTCGTCCTCGGAGGATGATGTGCATGGTTGATTATCTTCATCATCATCACTTTCTTCTTCTTCCTCCTCTTCTTCGCTTGAGGAACTTGGAGTAGGAGCCTTCTTTTTGCCCTTCCTTTCATCACATGCAAAAGCATATGGCCTTGAGGAAGTTGGCTCCTCTCCCCGACTCATTTTTCGCGACATCTCAAAGGCCGCGATTTTCCCAATCACAATGGTCGGGGTCATGTTGCTTAAGTCCTCCATGTTGTGAAGGATGGTGATGATGCTCCCATATCTTTGTTGTGGTAGCAGGGAGATAATCTTCCTCACAATGTCCGCATCACCTAGCTTATTAATGCCAATAGAATTGAGCTCATTGATAATTAGATTCAAGCGAGAATACATGTCTCTAACAAGCTCATCATCTTTCATAGCAAAAGAATTATACTCATTTAAGACTAGGCAATGTTTTTGCTCACGGACATTGGATGTGCCGTCATGGAGCTCATGCAATTTTAGCCAAATCTCATTAGCAGTTTTCAGGGTAAATACTTGATTGAAAATATCCATGCTAAGAGATTCATACAAGCAATTTTTGGCTCTAGCATTTAAATGAATTTCTTTTTCTTCACTCGTGGTGGGTTTCTCGGGATTCTTGAGGGGTTTCATCCCGTCACGAGTGACTCTCCAAACACCTAGATCAACGGCCTCTAGGTAACAAGCCATTCTAGCACTATAATATGGGAAGTTAGTGCCGTCGAAGTGTGGTGGCCTATGGGTATCCATCCCTTCCTCTAAAAAGCGTCGGCTCTTTTTAGCGGTGAAGCTAAAGCGTTTCAAATGAGCCAAACCGGGCTCCGATACCAATTGAAGGAAACGGGTGACGCCTAAGAGGGGGGGGGGGGTGAATTAGGACTTCTAAAACTTTTACTAAACTTGGCCACAATTAAATCCCTAGAGCAAAACCTATGCAAGAATCAAAACTAGAATGTGCAAACTAGGTTTAGTCTAAGTGTTGCTATCTCTACCGCAAAGGCTAAGTTTCAATCTACACTAAATAAGTATGACAACAAGATTGAAACTTAAATGCTTAATATAAATGCGGAATGTAGAGAGCTAAGTAGAGAAGCAAACTCTCGTGGATGACGCCGGTATTTTTTACCGAGGTATCCGGAACCGCGCAAGGTCCCGACTAATCCTCGTTGGTGCCCCTACGCAAAGGGAAGCCCACGCGAGGGCCAAGCACCTCGGTCGAGTAACTCCGTAGAGAGCCGCGGGCCTTCTCCACGCGCAAGTGGTGCTCCGCTTCCGGCTCCTCTCGGACGCTCCCCGCCGTCTCCACTATCGAGCTTCCGGCCGAAACGCCGCGGGCCTCGTTCCCTCCGGTACACGGTGGCGGCCGTGACACAAACACGGTTGTCACGGTCTCGCAAGACTCTCGCCCCACTCGGTACAATTACAACGGCTCGCGCAAGAGCCGAGGGGTTGTGAGGTTTATCTAAACTCACTCAACTAACTAGGATTCACCTAGAGCAAGCGCTAAAGCGGTCTAACTAACCTAAGCACTTCGCAAAGCACCTACGCTAATCACCGAGTGATTCTATTAAGCACTTGGGTGTTTGAGCACTTGGAAATATGCACTATGTGTATTGGAATGTTGCTTGGGCTCTCACACATGAGAATGGCCGGTTGGGGTGTTATTTATAGCCTCCACACCCTCAACTAGCCGTTGGACAGAAAGCAGCAGCTTTCTGTCGTCGGGTGCACCGGACAGTCCGGTGCACCACCGGACACTGAACAGTAGATGTCCGGTGCGCCTATGTCAGCCGACCGTTGGCGTCTGTAGCAGTCGACCGTTGGATCCGACCGTTGGATTCGACCGTTGCCGTCTGCCCGTTGGCACACCGGACAGTCCGGTGCACACCGGACAGTCCGGTGCTACAGCCCGAGAGCGCCTACCTGCGGCCTCTCTGCGCAGACCGTCCGGTTGTCCCACCGGACAGTCCGGTGCACACCGGACAGGTACTGTGCACTGTCCGGTGCGCCACCAGGCGCTGGCTGACAGCCCTCTTCTCAGGTTTCTTTGCTGATTTCTATGGGCTTCTTTTGTTCTTGAGTCTTGGACTTCTATGCATCTTTTTATATCTTCATTTGAGGTGTTGCATCCTCATTGCCTTGGTCCAATCCTCTTCGCATCCTGTGAACTACAAACACAAACACTAGAAACCTTATTAGTTCACGGATTGTGTTGTTCATCAAACACCAAAACTCAATTAGCCAAAAGGCCCGGGGTCCATTTTCCTTACAATCACATTCTTGGATTTCTGGTGGAGACCATTTCTTGGTCAAAAATCCGTAAGTGTTAGCCTTCGATATTATTGAAAATGGTCGTTCATGGCTATTTTCGACAAAAATGGGGGTTGTGTGGCCATTGATCGTCGACCAGAGGCTCATACACCTCACCCCACATATGTTTCCTTGCCATAGATCACATTCTTGGATTTCTGGTGGAGACCATTTCTTGGTTAAAAACTCGTACGTGTTAGCCTTCGGTATTATTGAAAATGGTCATTCATGGCTATTTTCGGCAAAATGGGGGTTGTGTGGCCATTGATCGTCGACCAGAGGCTCATACACCTCACCCCACATATGTTTCCTTGCCATAGATCACATTCTTGGATTTTTGGTGGAGACCATTTCTTGGTCAAAAATCCGTAGGTGTTAGCCTTCAGTGTCATTGAAAATGGTCGTTCATGGCTATTTTCGACAAAAATTAGGGTTCTGTGGCCATTGATCGTCGACCAGAGGCTCATACACCTCACCCCACATATGTTTCCTTGCCATAGATCACATTCTTGGATTTCTGGTGGAGACCATTTCTTGGGCAAAAATTCGTAGGTGTTAGCCTTTGGTATTTTTGAAAATGGTCATTCATGGCTATTTTCGACAAAAATGGGGGTTGTGTGGCCATTGATCTTCGACCAGAGGCTCATAAACCTCACCCCACATATGTTTCCTTGCCATAGATTACATTCTTGGATTTATGGTGGAGACCATTTCTTGGTCAAAAATCCGTAGGTGTTAGCCTTCAGTGTCATTGAAAATGGTCGTTCATGGCTATTTTCATAAAAAAATGGGGGTTGTGTGGCCATTGATCATCGACCAGAGGCTCATACACCTCACCCCACATATGTTTCCTTGTCGTAGATCACATTCTTGGATTTCTGGTGGAGACCATTTCTTGGTCAAAAATCCGTAGGTGTTAGCCTTCGATATTATTGAAAATGGTCGTTCATGGCTATTTTCGACAAAAATGGGGGTTGTGTGGCCATTGATCTTCGACCAGAGGCTCATACATCTCACTACACATATGTTTCCTTGCCATAGATCACATTCTTGGATTTATTGTGGAGACCATTTCTTGGTCAAAAATCCGTAGGTGTTAGCCTTCAGTGTCATTGAAAATGGTCGTTCATGGCTATTTTCGACAAAAATTAGGGTTGTGTGGCCATTGATCGTCGACCAGAGGCTCATACACCTTACCCCACATATGTTTCCTTGCCATAGATCACATTCTTGGATTTCTGGTGGAGATCATTTCTTGGCCAAAAATCCGTAGGTGTTAGCCTTTGGTATTTTTGAAAATGGTCATTCATGGCTATTTTCGACAAAAATGGGGGTTGTGTGGCCATTGATCTTCGACCAGAGGCTCATAAACCTCACCCCACATATGTTTCCTTGCCATAGATTACATTCTTGGATTTATGGTGGAGACCATTTCTTGGTCAAAATACGTAGGTGTTAGCCTTCAGTGTCATTGAAAAGTGTCGTTCATGGCTATTTTCATAAAAAATGGGGGTTGTGTGGCCATTGATCATCGACCAGAGGCTCGTACACCTCACCCCACATATGTTTCCTTGCCATAGATCACATTCTTGGATTTCTGGTGGAGACCATTTCTTGGTCAAAAATCCGTAGGTGTTAGCCTTCGGTATTATTGAAAATGGTCGTTCATGGCTATTTTCGACAAAAATGGGGGTTGTGTGGCCATTGATCATCGACCAGACGCTCATACACCTCACCCCACATATGTTTCCTTGCCATAGATCACATTCTTGGATTTCTGGTGGAGACCATTTCTTGGTCTAAAATCCGTAGGTGTTAGCCTCTAGTATTATTGAAAATGGTCGCTCATGGCTATTTTCAAGGTCGCTCATGGCTATTTTCATAAAAAATGGGGGTTGTGTGGCCATTTATCATCGACTAGAGGCTCATAAATCTCACCCCACATATGTTTCCTTGCCATAGATCACATTCTTGGATTTCTGGTGGAGACCATTTCTTGGTCAAAAATCCGTAGGTGTTAGCCTTCGGTATTATTGAAAATGGTCGTTCATGGCTATTTTCGACAAAAATGGGGGTTGTGTGGCCATTGATCATCGACCAGACGCTCATACACCTCACCCCACATATGTTTCCTTGCCATAGATCACATTCTTGGATTTCTGGTGGAGACCATTTCTTGGTCTAAAATCCAAAGGTGTTAGCCTCTAGTATTATTGAAAATTGTCGCTCATGGCTATTTTCAAGGTCGCTCATGGCTATTTTCAAGGTCGCTCATGGCTATTTTTATAAAAAATGGGGGTTGTGTGGCCATTGATCATCGACCACAGGCTCATACACCTCACCCCACATATGTTTCCTTGCCATAGATCACATTCTTGGATTTTTGGTGGAGACCATTTCTTGGTCAAAAATCCGTACGTGTTAGCCTTCGGTATTATTGTAAATGGTCATTCATGGCTATTTTCGACAAAAATGGGGGTTGCGTGGCCATTGATCATCGACAAGACGCTCATACAACTCACCCCACATATGTTTCCTTGCCATAGATCACATTCTTGGATTTCTGGTGGAGACCATTTCTTGGTCAAAAATCCGTAGGTGTTAGCCTTCGGTATTATTGAAAATGGTCGTTCATGGCTATTTTCGACAAAAATGGGGGTTGTGTGGCCATTGATCATCGACCAGACGCTCATACACCTCACCCCACATATGTTTCCTGGCCATAGATCACATTCTTGGATTTCTGATGGAGACCATTTCTTGGTCAAAAATCCGTACGTGTTAGCCTTTGGTATTTTTGAAAATGGTCATTCATGGCTATTTTCGACAAAAATGGGGGTTGTGTGGCCATTGATCTTCGACCAGAGGCTCATAAACCTCACCCCACATATGTTTCCTTGCCATAGATTACATTCTTGGATTTCTGGTGGAAACCATTTCTTGGTTAAAAACTCGTACGTGTTAGCCTTCGGTATTATTGAAAATGGTCATTCATGGCTATTTTCGGCAAAATGGGGGTTGTGTGGCCATTGATCATCGACAAGAGGCTCATACACCTCACCCCACATATGTTTCCTTGCCATAGATCACATTCTTGGATTTCTGGTGGAGACCATTTCTTGGTTAAAAATCCGTACGTGTTAGCCTTTGGTATTTTTGAAAATGGTCATTCATGGCTATTTTCGACAAAAATGGGGGTTGTGTGGCCATTGATCATCGACTAGAGGCTCATACACCTCACCCCACATATGTTTCCTTGCCATAGATCACATTCTTGGATTTCTGGTGGAGACCATTTCTTGGTCAAAAATCCATAGGTCTTAGCCTCTAGTATTATTGAAAATGGTCGCTCATGGCTATTTTCATAAAAAATGGGGGTTGTGTGGCCATTTATCATCGACTAAAGGCTCATAAACCTCACCCCACATATGTTTCCTTGCCATAGATCACATTCTTGGATTTCTCGTGGAGACCATTTCTTGGTTAAAAACTCGTACGTGTTAGCCTTCGGTATTATTGAAAATGGTCGTTCATGGCTATTTTCGGCAAAATGGGGGTTGTGTGGCCATTGATCATCGACCAGAGGCTCGTACACCTCACCCCACATATGTTTCCTTGCCATAGATCACATTCTTGGATTTCTGGTGGAGACCATTTCTTGGTCAAAAATCCGTAGGTGTTAGCCTTCGGTATTATTGTAAATGGTCATTCATGGCTATTTTCGACAAAAATGGGGGTTGTGTGGCCATTGATCATCGACCAGAGGCTCATACACCTCACCCCACATATGTTTCCTTGTCGTAGATCACATTCTTGGATTTCTGGTGGAGACCATTTCTTTGTCTAAAATCCGTAGGTGTTAGCCTCTAGTATTATTGAAAATGGTCGCTCATGGCTATTTTCAAGGTCGCTCATGGCTATTTTCATAAAAATGGGGGTTGTGTGGCCATTTATCATCGACTAGAGGCTCATAAACCTCACCCCACATATGTTTCCTTGCCATAGATTACATTCTTGGATTTCTGGTGGAAACCACTTCTTGGTTAAAAACTCGTACGTGTTAGCCTTCGGTATTATTGAAAATGGTCATTCATGGCTATTTTCGGCAAAATGGGGGTTGTGTGGCCATTGATCGTCGACCAGAGGCTCATAAAACTCACCCCACATATGTTTCCTTGTCGTAGATCACATTCTTGGATTTCTGGTGGAGACCATTTCTTGGTCAAAAATCCATACGTGTTAGCCTTTGGTATTTTTGAAAATGGTCATTCATGGCTATTTTCGACAAAAATGGGGGTTGTGTGGCCATTGATCATCGACTAGAGGCTCATACACCTCACCCCACATATGTTTCCTTGCCATAGATCACATTCTTGGATTTCTGGTGGAGACCATTTCTTGGTCAAAAATCCGTACGTGTTAGCCTTCGGTATTATTGAAAATGGTCGTTCATGGCTATTTTCGACAAAAATGGGGGTTGTGTGGCCATTGATCATCGACCAAACGCTCATACACCTCACCCCACATATGTTTCCTTGCCATAGATCACATTCTTGGATTTCTGGTGGAGACCATTTCTTGGTTAAAAACTCGTACGTATTAGCCTTCGGTATTATTGAAAATGGTCATTCATGGCTATTTTCGGCAAAATGGGGGTTGTGTGGCCATTGATCATCGACCAGAGGCTCGTACACCTCACCCCACATATGTTTCCTTGCCATAGATCACATTCTTGGATTTCTGGTGGAGACCATTTCTTGGGCAAAAATCCGAATGTGTTAGCCTTTGGTATTTTTGAAAATGGTCATTCATGGCTATTTTCGACAAAAATGGGGGTTGTGTGGCCATTGATCATCGACTAGAGGCTCATACACCTCACCCCACATATGTTTCCTTGCCATAGATCACATTCTTGGATTTCTGGTGGAGACCATTTCTTGGTCAAAAATCCGTAGGTGTTAGCCTTCAGTGTCATTGAAAATGGTCGTTCATGGCTATTTTCGACAAAAATTAGGGTTGTGTGGCCATTGATCGTCGACCAGAGGCTCATACACCTCACCCCACATATGTTTCCTTGCCATAGATCACATTCTTGGATTTCTGGTGGAGACCATTTCTTGGTCAAAAACTCGTACGTGTTAGCCTTTGGTATTATTGAAAATGGTCGTTCATGGCTATTTTCGGCAAAATGGGGGTTCTGTGGCCATTGATCATCAACCAGAGGCTCGTACACCTCACCCCACATATGTTTCCTTGCCATAGATCACATTCTTGGATTTCTGGTGGAGACCATTTCTTGGTCAAAAATCCGTAGGTGTTAGCCTTCGGTATTATTGAAAATGGTCGTTCATGGCTATTTTCGGCAAAATGGGGGTTCTGTGGCCATTGATCATCGACCAGAGGCTCGTACACCTCACCCCACATATGTTTCCTTGCCATAGATCACATTCTTGGATTTCTGGTGGAGACCATTTCTTGGTCAAAAATTTGTAGGTGTTAGCCTTCGGTATTATTGAAAATGGTCATTCATGGCTATTTTCGGCAAAATGGGCGTTGTGTGGCCATTGATCGTCGACTAGAGGCTCATACACCTCACCCCACATATGTTTCCTTGTCGTAGATCACATTCTTGGATTTCTGGTGGAGACCATTTCTTGGTCAAAAATCCGTAGGTCTTAGCCTCTAGTGTTATTGAAAATGGTCGCTCATGGCTATTTTCATAAAAAATGGGGGTTGTGTGGCCATTGATCATCGACCAAGCCATGAACGACCATTTTCAAAAATACCAAAGGCTAACACGTACGGATTTTTGACCAAGAAATGGTCTCCACCAGAAATCCAAGAATGTGATCTATGGCAAGGAAACATATGTGGGGTGAGGTTTATGAGCCTCTAGTCGATGATAAATGGCCACACAACCCCCATTTTTTATGAAAATAGCCATGAGCGACCATTTTCAATAATACTAGAGGCTAACACCTACAAATTTTAGACCAAGAAATGGTCTCCACCAAAAATCCAAGAATGTGATCTATGGCAAGGAAACATATGTGGGGTGAGGTGTATGAGCGTCTGGTCGATGATCAATGGCCACACAACCCCCATTTTTGTGGAAAATAGCCATGAACGACCATTTTCAATAATACCGAAGGCTAACACCTACGGATTTTTGACCAAGAAATGGTCTCCACCAGAAATCCAAGAATGTGATCTATGGCAAGGAAACATATGTGGGGTGAGGTGTATGAGCCTCTGGTCGATGATCAATGGCCACACAACCCCCATTTTTGTCGAAAATAGCCATGAACAACCATTTTCAATAATATCGAAGGCTAACACCTACGGATTTTTGACCAAGAAATGGTCTCCGCCAGAAATCCAAGAATGTGATCTATGGCAAGGAAACATATGTGGGGTGAGGTGTATGAGCCTCTGGTCGACGATCAATGGCCACACAACCCTATTTTTTGTCGAAAATAGCCATGAACGACCATTTTCAATAATACCGAAGGCTAACACGTACGAGTTTTTAACCAAGAATTGGTTTCCACCAGAAATCCAAGAATGTAATCTAAGGCAAGGAAACATATGTGGGGTGAGGTGTATGAGCCTCTGGTCGACGATCAATGGCCACACAACCCTAATTTTTGTCGAAAATAGCCATGAACGACCATTTTCAATGTCACTGAAGGCTAACACCTACGGATTTTTGACCAAGAAATGGTCTCCACCATAAATCCAAGAATGTAATCTATGGCAAGGAAACATATGTGGGGTGAGGTTTATGAGCCTCTGGTCGAAGATCAATGGCCACACAACCCCCATTTTTGTCGAAAATAGCCATGAATGACCATTTTCAAAAATACCAAAGGCTAACACCTACGGATTTTTGCCCAAGAAATGGTCTCCACCAGAAATCCAAGAATGTGATCTATGGCAAGGAAACATATGTGGGGTGAGGTGTATGAGCCTCTGGTCGACGATCAATGGCCACACAACCCTAATTTTTGTCGAAAATAGCCATGAACGACCATTTTCAATGACACTGAAGGCTAACACCTACGGATTTTCGACCAAGAAATGGTCTCCACCATAAATCCAAGAATGTGATCTATGGCAAGGAAACATATGTGTAGTGAGGTGTATGAGCCTCTGGTCGAAGATCAATGGCCACACAACCCCCATTTTTGTCGAAAATAGCCATGAATGACCATTTACAATAATACCGAAGGCTAACACCTACGAATTTTTGACCAAGAAATGGTCTCCACCAGAAATCCAAGAATGTGATCTATGGCAAGGAAACATATGTGGGGTGAGGTGTACGAGCCTCTGGTCGATCATCAATGGCCACACAACCCCCATTTTTGTCGAAAATAGCCATGAACGACCATTTTCAATGACACTGAAGGCTAACACCTACGGATTTTTGACCAAGAAATGGTCTCCACCAGAAATCCAAGAATGTGATCTATGGCAAGGAAACATATGTGGGGTGAGGTGTACGAGCCTCTGGTCGATGATCAATGGCCACACAACCCCCATTTTGCCGAAAATAGCCATGAACGACCATTTTCAATAATACCGAAGGCTAACACGTACGAGTATTTAACCAAGAAATGGTCTCCACCAGAAATCCAAGAATGTGATCTATGGCAAGGAAACATATGTGGGGTGAGGTTTATGAGCCTCTAGTCGATGATAAATGGCCACACAACCCCCATTTTTTATGAAAATAGCCATGAGCGACCTTGAAAATAGCCATGAGCGACCATTTTCAATAATACTAGAGGCTAACACCTACGGATTTTAGGCCAAGAAATGGTCTCCACCAGAAATCCAAGAATGTGATCTACGACAAGGAAACATATGTGGGGTAAGGTGTATGAGCCTCTGGTCGACGATCAATGGCCACACAACCCCCATTTTGCCGAAAATAGCCATGAACGACCATTTTCAATAATACCGAAGGCTAACACGTACGAGTTTTTGACCAAGAAATGGTCTCCACCAAAAATCCAAGAATGTGATCTATGGCAAGGAAACATATGTGGGGTGAGATTTATGAGCCTCTAGTCGATGATAAATGGCCACACAACCCCCATTTTGCCGAAAATAGCCATGAATGACCATTTTCAATAATACCGAAGGCTAACACCTACGGATTTTTGACCAAGAAATGGTCTCCACCAGAAATCCAAGAATGTGATCTATGGCAAGGAAACATATGCGGGGTGAGGTGTATGAGCCTCTGGTCGACGATCAATGGCCACACAACCCTATTTTTTGTCGAAAATAGCCATGAACGACCATTTTCAATGACACTGAAGGCTAACACCTACGAATTTTTGACCAAGAAATGGTCTCCACCATAAATCCAAGAATGTGATCTATGGCAAGGAAACATATGTGGGGTGAGGTGTATGAGCGTCTGGTCGATGATCAATGGCCACACAACCCCCATTTTTGTCGAAAATAGCCATGAACGACCATTTTCAATAATATCGAAGGCTAACACCTACGGATTTTTGACCAAGAAATGGTCTCCACCAGAAATCCAAGAATGTGATCTACGACAAGGAAACATATGTGGGGTGAGGTGTATGAGCCTCTGGTCGACGATCAATGGCCACACAACCCCCATTTTTGTCGAAAATAGCCATGAATGACCATTTTCAAAAATACCAAAGGCTAACACATACGGATTTTTGACCAAGAAATGGTCTCCACCAGAAATCCAAGAATGTGATCTATGGCAAGGAAACATATGTGGGGTGAGGTGTATGAGCCTCTGGTCGATGATCAATGGCCACACAACCCCCATTTTTGTCGAAAATAGCCATGAATGACCATTTACAATAATACCGAAGGCTAACACCTACGGATTTTTGACCAAGAAATGGTCTCCACCAGAAATCCAAGAATGTGATCTATGGCAAGGAAACATATGTGGGGTGAGGTGTATGAGCCTCTGGTCGATGATCAATGGCCACACAACCCCCATTTTTGTTGAAAATAGCCATGAACGACCATTTTCAATAATACCGAAGGCTAACACGTACGAGTTTTTGACCAAGAAATGGTCTCTACCAAAAATCCAAGAATGTGATCTATGGCAAGGAAACATATGTGTAGTGAGGTGTACGAGCCTCTGGTCGATGATCAATGGCCACACAACCCCCATTTTTGTCGAAAATAGCCATGAATGACCATTTTCAATAATACCGAAGGCTAACACCTACGGATTTTTGACCAAGAAATGGTCTCCACCAGAAATCCAAGAATGTGATCTATGGCAAGGAAACATATGTGGGGTGAGGTGTACGAGCCTCTGGTCGATGATCAATGGCCACAGAACCCCCATTTTGCCGAAAATAGCCATGAACGACCATTTTCAATAATACCGAAGGCTAACACGTACGAGTTTTTGACCAAGAAATGGTCTCCACCAAAAATCCAAGAATGTGATCTATGGCAAGGAAACATATGTGTAGTGAGGTGTACGAGCCTTTGGTTGATGATCAATGGCCACACAACCCCCATTTTTGTCGAAAATAGCCATGAATGACCATTTTCAATAATACCGAAGGCTAACACCTACGGATTTTTGACCAAGAAATGGTCTCCACCAGAAATCCAAGAATGTGATCTATGGCAAGGAAACATATGTGGGGTGAGGTGTACGAGCCTCTGTTCGATGATCAATGGCCACACAACCCCCATTTTGCCGAAAATAGCCATGAACGACCATTTTCAATAATACCGAAGGCTAACACGTACGAGTTTTTAACCAAGAAATGGTCTCCACCAGAAATCCAAGAATGTGATCTATGGCAAGGAAACATATGTGGGGTGAGGTTTATGAGCCTCTAGTCGATGATAAATGGCCACACAACCCCCATTTTTTATGAAAATAGCCATGAGCGACCTTGAAAATAGCCATGAGCGACCATTTTCAATAATACAAGAGGCTAACACCTACGGATTTTAGACCAAGAAATGGTCTCCACCATAAATCCAAGAATGTGATCTATGGCAAGGAAACATATGTGGGTTGAGGTGTATGAGCGTCTGGTCGATGATCAATGGCCACACAACCCCCATTTTTGTCGAAAATAGCCATGAACGACCATTTTCAATAATACCGAAGGCTAACACCTACGGATTTTTGACCAAGAAATGGTCTCCACCAGAAATCCAAGAATGTGATCTATGGCAAGGAAACATATGTGGGGTGAGGTGTATGAGCCTCTGGTCGACGATCAATGGCCACACAACCCTAATTTTTGTCGAAAATAGCCATGAACGACCATTTTCAATGACACTGAAGGCTAACACCTACGGATTTTTGACCAAGAAATGGTCTCCACCAGAAATCCAAGAATGTGATCTACGACAAGGAAACATATGTGGGGTGAGGTGTATGAGCCTCTGGTCGACGATCAATGGCCACACAACCCCCATTTTGCCGAAAATAGCCATGAATGACCATTTTCAATAATATCGAAGGCTAACACCTACGGATTTTTGACCAAGAAATGGTCTCCACCAGAAATCCAAGAATGTGATCTACGACAAGGAAACATATGTGGGGTGAGGTGTATGAGCCTCTGGTCGACGATCAATGGCCACACAACCCCCATTTTGCCGAAAATAGCCATGAATGACCATTTTCAATAATACCGAAGGCTAACACGTACGAGTTTTTAACCAAGAAATGGTTTCCACCAGAAATCCAAGAATGTAATCTATGGCAAGGAAACATATGTGGGGTGAGGTTTATGAGCCTCTAGTCGATGATAAATGGCCACACAACCCCCATTTTTTTATGAAAATAGCCATGAGCGACCTTGAAAATAGCCATGAGCGACCATTTTCAATAATACTAGAGGCTAACACCTACGGATTTTAGACCAAGAAATGGTCTCCACCAGAAATCCAAGAATGTGATCTATGGCAAGGAAACATATGTGGGGTGAGGTGTATGAGCGTCTGGTCGATGATCAATGGCCACACAACCCCCATTTTTGTCGAAAATAGCCATGAACGACCATTTTCAATAATACCGAAGGCTAACACGTACGAGGTTTTAACCAAGAAATGGTTTCCACCAAAAATCCAAGAATGTAATCTATGGCAAGGAAACATATGTGGGGTGAGGTGTATGAGCCTCTGGTCGATGATCAATGGCCACACAACCCCCATTTTTGTCGAAAATAGCCATGAGCGACCATTTTCAATAATACCGAAGGCTAACACCTACGGATTTTAGGCCAAGAAATGGTCTCCACCAGAAATCCAAGAATGTGATCTATGGCAAGGAAACATATGTGGGGTGAGGTGTATGAGCCTCTGGTCGATGATCAATGGCCACACAACCCCCATTTTTGTCGAAAATAGCCATGAACGACCATTTTCAATAATACCGAAGGCTAACACGTACGAGTTTTTGACCAAGAAATGGTCTCCACCAAAAATCCAAGAATGTGATCTATGGCAAGGAAACATATGTGGGGTGAGATTTATGAGCCTCTAGTCGATGATAAATGGCCACACAACACCCATTTTTTTATGAAAATAGCCATGAGCGACCATTTTCAATAATACTAGAGGCTAAGACCTACTGATTTTTGACCAAGAAATGGTCTCCACTAGAAATCCAAGAATGTGATCTATGGCAAGGAAACATATGTGGGGTGAGGTGTATGAGCCTCTGATCGATGATCAATGGCCACACAACCCCCATTTTGCCGAAAATAGCCATGAATGACCATTTTCAACAATACCGAAGGCTAACACGTACGAGTTTTTAACCAAGAAATGGTTTCCACCAGAAATCCAAGAATGTGATCTATGGCAAGGAAACATATGTGGGGTGAGGTGTACGAGCCTCTGGTCGATGATCAATGGCCACACAACCCCCATTTTTTATGAAAATAGCCATGAGCGACCATTTTCAATAATACTAGAGGCTAAGACCTACGGATTTTAGACCAAGAAATGGTCTCCACCAGAAATCCAAGAATGTGATCTATGGCAAGGAAACATATGTGGGGTGAGGTGTATGAGCGTCTGGTCAATGATCAATGGTGTGGCCATTGATCATCGACCAGAGGCTCATACACCTCACCCCACATATGTTTCCTTGCCATAGATCACATTCTTGGATTTCTGGTGGAGACCATTTCTTGGTCAAAAATCCGTAGGTGTTAGCCTTCGGTATTATTGTAAATGGTCATTCATGGCTATTTTCGACAAAAATGGGGGTTGTGTGGCCATTGATCATCGACCAGATGCTCATACACCTCACCCCACATATGTTTCCTTGCCATAGATCACATTCTTGGATTTCTGGTGGAGACCATTTCTTGGTTAAAAACTCGTACGTGTTAGCCTTCGGTATTATTGAAAATGGTCGTTCATGGCTATTTTCGGCAAAATGGTAGTTGTGTGGCCATTGATCATCGACCAGAGGCTCGTACACCTCACCCCACATATGTTTCCTTGCCATAGATCACATTCTTGGATTTCTGGTGGAGACAATTTCTTGGTTAAAAACTCGTACGTGTTAGCCTTCGGTATTATTGAAAATGGTCGTTCATGGCTATTTTCGGCAAAATGGGGGTTGTGTGGCCATTCATCATCGACCAGAGGCTCATAAACCTCACCCCACATATGTTTCCTTGCCATAGATTACATTCTTGGATTTCTGGTGGAAACCATTTCTTGGTTAAAAACTCGTACGTGTTAGCCTTCGGTATTATTGAAAATGGTCATTCATGGCTATTTTCGGCAAAATGGGGGTTGTGTGGCCATTGATCATCGACCAGAGGCTCGTACACCTAACCCCACATATGTTTCCTTGCCATAGATCACATTCTTGGATTTCTGGTGGAGACCATTTCTTGGTCAAAAATCCGTACGTGTTAGCCTTTGGTATTTTTGAAAATGGTCATTCATGGCTATTTTCGACCAAAATGGGGGTTGTGTGGCCATTGATCATCGACTAGAGGCTCATACACCTCACCCCACATATGTTTCCTTGCCATAGATCACATTCTTGGATTTCTGGTGCAGACCATTTCTTGGTCAAAAATCCGTAGGTGTTAGCCTTCGGTATTATTGAAAATAGTCATTCATGGCTATTTTCGACAAAAATGGGGGTTGTGTGGCCATTGATCATCGACCAGATGCTCATACACCTCACCCCACATATGTTTCCTTGCCATAGATCACATTCTTGTATTTCTGGTGGAGACCATTTCTTGGTCTAAAATCCGTAGGTGTTAGCCTCTAGTATTATTGAAAATGGTCGCTCATGGCTATTCTCAAGGTCGCTCATGGCTATTTTCATAAAAAATGGGGGTTGTGTGGCCATTTATCATCGACTAGAGGCTCATAAACCTCACCCCACATATGTTTCCTTGCCATAGATTACATTCTTGGATTTCTGGTGGAGACCATTTCTTGGTTAAAAACTCGTACGTGTTAGCCTTCGGTATTATTGAAAATGGTCATTCATGGCTATTTTTGGCAAAATGGGGGTTGTGTGGCCATTGATCGTCGACCAGAGGCTCATACACCTCACCCCACATATGTTTCCTTGCCATAGATCACATTCTTGGATTTCTGGTGGAGACCATTTCTTGGTCAAAAATCCGTAGGTGTTAGCCTTCGGTATTATTGTAAATGGTCATTCATGGCTATTTTCGACAAAAATGGGGGTTGTGTGGCCATTGATCATCAACCAGAGGCTCATACACCTCACTACACATATGTTTCCTTGCCATAGATCACATTCTTGGATTTCTGGTGGAGACCATTTCTTGGTCAAAAATCCGTAGGTGTTAGCCTCTAATATTATTGAAAATGGTCGCTCATGGCTATTTTCATAAAAAAAATGGGGGTTGTGTGGCCATTTATCATCGACTAGAGGCTCATAAATCTCACCCCACATATGTTTCCTTGCCATAGATCACATTCTTGGATTTTTTGTGGAGACCATTTCTTGGTCAAAAACTCGTACGTGTTAGCCTTCGGTATTATTGAAAATGGTCGTTCATGGCTATTTTCGGCAAAATGGGGGTTGTGTGGCCATTGATCATCGACCAGAGGCTCGTACACCTCACCCCACATATGTTTCCTTGCCATAGATTACATTCTTGGATTTCTGGTGGAAACCATTTCTTGGTTAAAAACTCGTACGTGTTAGCCTTCGGTATTATTGAAAATGGTCATTCATGGCTATTTTCGGCAAAATGGGGGTTGTGTGGCCATTGATCGTCGACCAGAGGCTCATACACCTCACCCCACATATGTTTCCTTGTCGTAGATCACATTCTTGGATTTCTGGTGGAGACCATTTCTTGGTCTAAAATCCGTAGGTGTTAGCCTCTAGTATTATTGAAAATGGTCGCTCATGGCTATTTTCAAGGTCGCTCATGGCTATTTTCATAAAAAATGGGGGTTGTGTGGCCATTTATCATCGACTAGAGGCTAATAAACCTCACCCCACATATGTTTCCTTGCCATAGATTACATTCTTGGATTTCTGGTGGAAGCCATTTCTTGGTTAAAAACTCGTACGTGTTAGCCTTCGGTATTATTGAAAATGGTCATTCATGGCTATTTTCGGCAAAATGGGGGTTGTGTGGCCATTGATCGTCGACCAGAGGCTCATACACCTCACCCCACAAATGTTTCCTTGTCGTAGATCACATTCTTGGATTTCTCGTGGAGACCATTTCTTGGTCAAAAATCCGTAGGTGTTAGCCTTCGATATTATTGAAAATGGTCGTTCATGGCTATTTTCGACAAAAATGGGGGTTGTGTGGCCATTGATCATCGACCAGAGGCTCATACACCTCACCCCACATATGTTTCCTTGCCATAGATCACATTCTTGGATTTCTGGTGGAGACCATTTCTTGGTCAAAAATCTGTAGGTGTTAGCCTTCGGTATTATTGTAAATGGTCATTCATGGCTATTTTCGACAAAAATGGGGGTTGTGTGGCCATTGATCATCGACCATAGGCTCATACACCTCACCCCACAAATGTTTCCTTGCCATAGATCACATTCTTGGATTTCTGGTGGAGACCATTTCTTGGTCAAAAATCCGTAGGTCTTAGCCTCTAATATTATTGAAAATGGTCGCTCATGGCTATTTTCATAAAAAAATGGGGGTTGTGTGGCCATTTATCATCGACTAGAGGCTCATAAATCTCACCCCACATATGTTTCCTTGCCATAGATCACATTCTTGGATTTTTTGTGGAGACCATTTCTTGGTCAAAAACTCGTACGTGTTAGCCTTCGGTATTATTGAAAATGGTCGTTCATGGCTATTTTCGGCAAAATGGGGGTTGTGTGGCCATTGATCATCGACCAGAGGCTCGTACACCTCACCCCACATATGTTTCCTTGCCATAGATTACATTCTTGGATTTCTGGTGGAAACCATTTCTTGGTTAAAAACTCGTACGTGTTAGCCTTCGGTATTATTGAAAATGGTCATTCATGGCTATTTTCGGCAAAATGGGGGTTGTGTGGCCATTGATCGTCGACCAGAGGCTCATACACCTCACCCCACATATGTTTCCTTGTCGTAGATCACATTCTTGGATTTCTGGTGGAGACCATTTCTTGGTCTAAAATCCGTAGGTGTTAGCCTCTAGTATTATTGAAAATGGTCGCTCATGGCTATTTTCAAGGTCGCTCATGGCTATTTTCATAAAAAATGGGGGTTGTGTGGCCATTTATCATCGACTAGAGGCTAATAAACCTCACCCACATATGTTTCCTTGCCATAGATTACATTCTTGGATTTCTGGTGGAAGCCATTTCTTGGTTAAAAACTCGTACGTGTTAGCCTTCGGTATTATTGAAAATGGTCATTCATGGCTATTTTCGGCAAAATGGGGGTTGTGTGGCCATTGATCGTCGACCAGAGGCTCATACACCTCACCCCACAAATGTTTCCTTGTCGTAGATCACATTCTTGGATTTCTCGTGGAGACCATTTCTTGGTCAAAAATCCGTAGGTGTTAGCCTTCGATATTATTGAAAATGGTCGTTCATGGCTATTTTCGACAAAAATGGGGGTTGTGTGGCCATTGATCATCGACCAGAGGCTCATACACCTCACCCCACATATGTTTCCTTGCCATAGATCACATTCTTGGATTTCTGGTGGAGACCATTTCTTGGTCAAAAATCTGTAGGTGTTAGCCTTCGGTATTATTGTAAATGGTCATTCATGGCTATTTTCGACAAAAATGGGGGTTGTGTGGCCATTGATCATCGACCATTGGCTCATACACCTCACCCCACAAATGTTTCCTTGCCATAGATCACATTCTTGGATTTCTGGTGGAGACCATTTCTTGGTCAAAAATCCATAGGTCTTAGCCTCTAATATTATTGAAAATGGTCGCTCATGGCTATTTTCATAAAAAAATGGGGGTTGTGTGGCCATTTATCATCGACTAGAGGCTCATAAATCTCACCCCACATATGTTTCCTTGCCATAGATCACATTCTTGGATTTTTTGTGGAGACCATTTCTTGGTCAAAAACTCGTACGTGTTAGCCTTCGGTATTATTGAAAATGGTCGTTCATGGCTATTTTCGGCAAAATGGGGGTTGTGTGGCCATTGATCATCGACCAGAGGCTCGTACACCTCACCCCACATATGTTTCCTTGCCATAGATTAGATTCTTGGATTTCTGGTGGAAACCATTTCTTGGTTAAAAACTCGTACGTGTTAGCCTTCGGTATTATTGAAAATGGTCATTCATGGCTATTTTCGGCAAAATGGGGGTTGTGTGGCCATTGATCGTCGACCAGAGGCTCATACACCTCACCCCACATATGTTTCCTTGTCGTAGATCACATTCTTGGATTTCTGGTGGAGACCATTTCTTGGTCTAAAATCCGTAGGTGTTAGCCTCTAGTATTATTGAAAATGGTCGCTCATGGCTATTTTCAAGGTCGCTCATGGCTATTTTCATAAAAAATGGGGGTTGTGTGGCCATTTATCATCGACTAGAGGCTAATAAACCTCACCCACATATGTTTCCTTGCCATAGATTACATTCTTGGATTTCTGGTGGAAGCCATTTCTTGGTTAAAAACTCGTACGTGTTAGCCTTCGGTATTATTGAAAATGGTCATTCATGGCTATTTTCGGCAAAATGGGGGTTGTGTGGCCATTGATCGTCGACCAGAGGCTCATACACCTCACCCCACAAATGTTTCCTTGTCGTAGATCACATTCTTGGATTTCTCGTGGAGACCATTTCTTGGTCAAAAATCCGTAGGTGTTAGCCTTCGATATTATTGAAAATGGTCGTTCATGGCTATTTTCGACAAAAATGGGGGTTGTGTGGCCATTGATCATCGACCAGAGGCTCATACACCTCACCCCACATATGTTTCCTTGCCATAGATCACATTCTTGGATTTCTGGTGGAGACCATTTCTTGGTCAAAAATCTGTAGGTGTTAGCCTTCGGTATTATTGTAAATGGTCATTCATGGCTATTTTCGACAAAAATGGGGGTTGTGTGGCCATTGATCATCGACCATTGGCTCATACACCTCACCCCACAAATGTTTCCTTGCCATAGATCACATTCTTGGATTTCTGGTGGAGACCATTTCTTGGTCAAAAATCCATAGGTCTTAGCCTCTAATATTATTGAAAATGGTCGCTCATGGCTATTTTCATAAAAAAATGGGGGTTGTGTGGCCATTTATCATCGACTAGAGGCTCATAAATCTCACCCCACATATGTTTCCTTGCCATAGATCACATTCTTGGATTTTTTGTGGAGACCATTTCTTGGTCAAAAACTCGTACGTGTTAGCCTTCGGTATTATTGAAAATGGTCGTTCATGGCTATTTTCGGCAAAATGGGGGTTGTGTGGCCATTGATCATCGACCAGAGGCTCGTACACCTCACCCCACATATGTTTCCTTGCCATAGATTACATTCTTGGATTTCTGGTGGAAACCATTTCTTGGTTAAAAACTCGTACGTGTTAGCCTTCGGTATTATTGAAAATGGTCATTCATGGCTATTTTCGGCAAAATGGGGGTTGTGTGGCCATTGATCGTCGACCAGAGGCTCATACACCTCACCCCACATATGTTTCCTTGTCGTAGATCACATTCTTGGATTTCTGGTGGAGACCATTTCTTGGTCTAAAATCCGTAGGTGTTAGCCTCTAGTATTATTGAAAATGGTCGCTCATGGCTATTTTCAAGGTCGCTCATGGCTATTTTCATAAAAAATGGGGGTTGTGTGGCCATTTATCATCGACTAGAGGCTAATAAACCTCACCCACATATGTTTCCTTGCCATAGATTATGTTGGGGACTTGTTCTCAAATGCTAAGAATTAAGAACAAGGCAACACAAAAAATGTTAAGTGTTAAGATCCTTCGTCCTCCATAACGATATATCCCTTCGGGATATAAAGCATCTCGGACGAAGGTTACGAAGGACATACCTTCGTAAGCATAACAACGAAGAATGATGCATTCACATAAATTATAGAATATGAAATAAACATTTAAATATTGTCATAGAATTATCTCTACTTGTATTAATGAATATAAATGACTTTGAATTACAAATGTACCTTCGGTCCTGCGGAAGGCAAAAGTACAAGCGTGATGCGAAAGCAAATGACAGATTCACGTGAATAGTACAGAGGTACTGTTCATCTATTTATAGGCACAGGTCGCAGCCTGTGACAAATTACAATTATGCCCCTTGCGAAAGTTTATAGCATTGACTCAGACCTATATGTATAAAAAGGTCATTCTATCTCTATGTCGGTTTAAAACGCCGAAGCTCCATGAAAAGGGACCTTCGGCCATCTCTTGGAGACGACTTCAGCCGAAGCTGCTTCTTCGTGTGAGACCTTCGGCGCACCGAAGCACGACCCCAACAGTAGCCCCTTTCGCGGTGCTAGATCGTTCTTCGTAACGAGCTTGACCCGTGAAAAAAGCCTCTTCAGCTTCGGGAAGCCGAAGGTCCAAAAAACACCTTCCCTGAGCTCGTTGCGGAGAAACGATCCGACTTCCGAGCGCGTGTCGGTCCCACCTTGCAGAGTTACTGTTTGATCCTTGCGGTCCACTGCGCAGCGGGTACAAGTTATGGCGCGCCTGGTGTAACAATTCCGCCGCTTCGCCTTCTTACCTGCAGTACTATATAAACAAGCAGGTAGGTGTGAAGTTACCACAGCATTCATTGCTATTTGCACTGTTTTGCTGCCGAAATTTTCCATCATAGCCGAAGCTTAAATCCCAAAATCGAACGAAGGTCCGTCTCGACGCTTGCTTCGTCAGAAAGAAGAGCTTCGGGAAAAAAGAAAAAAGAAAAAGGTTTCTGACTTCCCCAAACTCAGAATCAAATGGCGAGAGTGCGATCTACTGCCAAAGTTGTTCGTGAGGGAGACGAAGCCGAAAGTTCAGGCACTGTGCCCATCTCCGAAGCGATGCAGCGCTCCGGTCTAGTGACTGCGGAAGAGGGGCCTGGTGCCGAAGCAAACCCGACAACAGCCGAAGAAGAAAACATTGATGGGACTGACTCCGAAGATGACTACGACATTGCTACACCCAGCAAGCCCAGTCACCTGGATTTTGGAAAATCAACTGTTTCAAAAGCTGACCTTGCGAAGATGGTAAAAGCAGGTTTTTTCAATGAAGATCAGAAGAAGCTACTTCGCTTCGGGGGAGAGGAGTCTACCCCGAAGCCAGAGAAGGATGAGATTGTAATTTTCAAAAGCTTTTTAAAAGCTGGGCTGAGATTTCCTCTCCATGGAATTATTGGAGATGTATTGCAAAAATTTGGCATTTATTTTCACCAATTGACTCCTAACGCCATCGTTAGACTCAATGTTTATATCTGGGCCCTCCGAAGCCAAGCTGTGGAACCGTTTGCCGACAGCTTCTGCCGAGCCCACGAATTACATTACCAAACAAAGGCCAGAACAGACGGACTACACGATAATTTCGGCTGTTACAATTTTGCCTACCGGAAGACAACAAAGTGTCCTGTCATCAGCTACCGAAGCAAATGGCCAGCAGGCTGGAAGTCTGAGTGGTTCTACGTAAAAGTTGACGAAGACAGAGAAAAATTGGTACAAAGCCCTCTGGAATTAATCTTCGGAGAGACGAGGCCACGCTGCCGCATCGGTGATTTAAAGGGTCCCACCTGGGCTGCTCTGGGTGAATTTGAAATTATCTCAAAAAATATTGGCACCAGGGATCTAGTTCAGGAATTCTTGGCATTCAGGGTTTTCCCTACTCTAAAAGAGTGGGAAATGCCGAAGCTGGAGGGAGAGAAGAAGGAGGGGGAGCTAGTTCGTCTGCCTTATCACTTTAAATTCAAGAAGTACTTTAAGAAACCCTGCAAAGAGTGGTTAGACACAGTTGAGACAATGTGCAATGAAATCTTGGGGAATTACTCCAAAAAGGAGGATCAATTAATGACAGCAGCCTTCGGCACCCGACCGAAGCGAAGGCTGAACCGAGTATTCGATGCCCTGGGCCTCGAGTATCCAGACTATGAGCAGTTGAATAAGGGTGCCGAGGGCCACAAAAGAAAAAGAGTGGCTGAAACCGAAACTCTGATCAGAGGTGAAGAAGGACCAGCAAAGAAAAAGAAAATTATCAAGAAAAGAACAATATCCACTCCGAAGCGCCAATCTCCCGAAGAAGAGGGGTCCCCCACACCGCCTTCTACCAGCGACGTGGATGAAATTTTAAAGGTAATGACTGAACCCATGCCCACGAAGCTAAGTCCACTAGGGCTCCAACTGACGAAGCTTTTTCGAAAGGTGGACGAGCCGGATCAGACGAAGACAAGCAAACCCAAGCGGCAAAGAATCATTGCGGTAACTGAAGTTATCGATAAGACGCCGCCAAGGGCGTCAATCCAAAAATCGGCAGCTGCCGAAGATACAACAATCGTCGAGGGCGTAGCTTCGGGGGTCGCGGCTACCGAAGCCGCTACAGCCGAAGATACAAACTTAAAATCCACGATTGAGAATATCAACAAGATTTTGGAAGACATGGCTGCGGAAGAAGCTGGTGCGACTACTGAAAAAACCATGGCCACAGTGCCTGAGAAAGGAAAAGAAATAGCCGAAGACCCTTCGGACGACGAAGCCTACTCTTTCCAGAACTTAGTTGGGCAAAAACTGACGAAGGACGAAATAGAAGAACTTAAAGACTACGCCAAGTCTTGCGGCTACAAGTCAGGTGCCCTCCTATTTGGGGGCATTGATGACGAACAGCTGGGCTGCATCCGGGACTCAGCTGGAGCTAAGGTCATCGGTACTCTATCAAAGAGTATCGGTTTTCCGAAGCTAGAGACAGACATCAGCCGCTATCGACGACAACATATCGTCGGCAGCTTATTTTATTCAAATTTCAAGGTAAACATCCTTCTCCCTAACTTCTATTGTTTTTTAATAATGGCAATATTCTTTAACGAAGGTTGTTTATTTGTAGAGCATGCTTCTAAGCAAAGCTTTGAGGATGCAGCAAGATCTAGAAGATAAGAAGCACGAAGCTATAATTGAAAATTTAGAGAACAAAATAAAGGAGCAATCAGATGCTTTTGAGAAAAAGAACTTTGAGCTCCAGGCAGCCGAAGGCTTACTGGCGGAAGCTGAAGCAAAAATATCAGAACTAAACTCGAAGCTTCTCCGCCAGTCCGAGCAGTTCGAACGAGAAAAACAAGATCTCAATGAAAAACTTGAAGCCGAAGCTCAGCAGAATTCAGATTTGAGAAAACTACTGACAAATCTTCAAGAAAAATGCCTGGAATTTAGCAACAAGTGCATTCAACGATTAAGAAAGATTTTTTACTCGGTTGGAGCTAGCAGCGAAAAATTTACCCCCTCAGCTGAAGATCTACCGAAAACCTTTGAACACATTGAGGGGGAGATTGACGAGCTCGACGAAGTCATAGCTGGGCATGGTGACTTCTGTGCCTGGGTGGCTTCTCGAGGGACCGCTGCTGCATTTCTGAAGGCCGGCTGCGAACACGGAAAAATTGTCAACAGGCCCAACTTCACCTTATCTCCATCAATCCTGGATGATATGCCTGACCTCGCCCGAAGCATCTCCAATAGATTTATAAAAATGATATGGACAAAAGGCGGGCGGGAGAAAGCTGGAGACGAAGCACGAAGTCATCTTGAACCAGTAAGAAATGATACTTCGGAGTTACCTTTTCCTTTGCTCTTGATTTTTACTCATAAACTCTTAATTTATGTAGGATGACGAAGATGAAGATGATGCCTAAATTATGTCGTCGAAGCTGAAACTTAATGAAGATCAGTAGAAGTGTACTGTAGAAAAACTCAGGATATTTTTGTAACAATTCTTGTAAACACAACTAGACTATCTTCAAGGAACTTTGTACATACCTTGTAATATATTCTTACCCTTTGCTTGAGGCGCTTTGTTGTGGACGAAATCAGTATTTTGAGCCGAAGGCGAAAAAACACCTTCCCTTCTTTTCGTACACAACGAAGCCTAAAAGGTCGCTTCCTCTTTTTGCCGAAGCTTTGCTTTTTTGTACATGACAAAACATAAAAGACTACTTCTCCTTTCTGCCGAAGCTTTTCTGTACAAAACATTAAAAACTACTTCTCTTTTCTGCCGAAGCTTTCCTTTACAAAACATAAAAAACTACTTCTCTTTTCTGCCGAAGCTTTCCTTTACAAAACATAAAAAACTACTTCTCTTTTCTGCCGAAGCTTTCCTTTACAAAACATAAAAAACTACTTTCTCTTTTCTGCCGAAGCTTTCCTTTACATGACAAAACATAAAAGACTACTACTCTTTTACACAACGATTCATAAAAATCCAGTTCTCCCTTATACTGAAACTTTTCTTTGTGCCAAAGCAACGGAACTTTTCACTTTTGCACACAACATAGCGTAACAAGTCATAAAAAGGCACTTCTCCGAAGCTTTTTTGCCGAAGCAGCCACTTGGGAACACAAATGCTATGAATGAATGCTTATGCATGCGAATGTTATGATGTAATGTAATGCACGAATGAATGTCCGAAGCATATGTCCGAAGCCATATTGTCAGCCATTACTTGGAAACAACCACACATTAGCTCTGCATTCCCTTAGGAACGACTTTGGAGCTTCCTCGCCTCTTACTTAGGCAATATCAGCGTTGACTTTTCGCTGTAAGCTCTGCATCCCCTTAGGGACGTCTTTGGAGCTTCTTCGTCTTTTACTTAGACGGTATAAGCTCTGCATTCCCTTGGGAACGTCTTTGGAGCTTCTTCGTCTTTTACTTAGACGGTATAAGCTCTGCATTCCCTTGGGAACGTCTTTGGAGCTTCTTCGCCTTTTACTTTCGGCGGAATCAGCGTTGACTTTTCGCTGTAAGCTCTGCATCCCCTTAGGGACGTCTTCGGAGCTTTTTCTCTTTTTCAGTTTCGGCACTCGATGGTGCGCTCTCAGCTTTTACATGTACATCTTTGGGGGATTTTGCTCTTATAAAACTAAAAAGAAAAATTACATGTGATGGCCCCATTAAAAACCTTTCTCCCCCTTTAGAAAGGAAAAGGGTGCCATGAAAAAGAAAAGAAAAGTCAAAATTACATCGAGTTATACATAAAACCGCCGAAGCTCATCCGCATTCCAAGATCTTGGAATTTCATTGCCATCCATGTCCTTCAGTCTGTACGAACCAGGCCTTGACGAAGATGCTACTAAGAAAGGCCCTTCCCATTTCAGTTGCAATTTGCCCACTGTATCCGGATTGGCCACTCTCCGAAGCACCAAGTGTCCTGGCTCAATATTTTTTAGCCGGACCTTTCTATCTCGCCATTTAACTGTTTCAGCCTGGTACTTATTGATATTCTCCACGGCCTGGAGCCTGATCCCTTCTAAGGCATCTTTTTCCACGAGACAAGTATCTTCGGGACCTGATTCTGCCGAAGCTACCACTCTTATTGATCCAGCTTTGGCCTCTTCCGGGGTTATTGCTTCGTCACCAAATAACAACTTAAATGGGGTAAAGCCTGTAGATCTTGATGCTGTTGTGTTATGGCTCCATACCACTTTGGTAAGCTGATCTGGCCACTTTCCCCTTGGTTGATTGAAGATTAGCTTCATTATTCCTGTCATTATGATGCCGTTGGCCCTTTCAACAAGCCCATTTGACTCCGGGTGCCTGACTGACGCAAAGTGGATCTTCGTGCCAATTTGATCACAAAAATTTCTGAATTCTTCGGAGTCAAATTGTGTTCCATTATCTACAGTTATAGCCTTCGGCACTCCGAAGCGACAGACAATATTCTGCCAGAAAAATTTTTGGACAGTGGCCGAAGTTATTGTAGCTAATGGCTTCGCCTCAATCCACTTGGAAAAATATTCCACAGCAACTACAACATATTTCAGATTGCCCTGAGCCGGTGGTAATGGGCCCAGCAGATCGAGGCCCCACCTTTGCAATGGCCAGATGGGTTGTATTAGCTGTGTCAAAGACGAAGGTTGTTTTTGATCTCTTGCACATTTCTGACAACCTTCGCACTTTCGAACTAACTCAGCTGCATCCGAAGCTGCCTTCGGCCAATAAAATCCTTGACGGAACACTTTTCCAAGTAACGGCCTGGATCCGATGTGGGATCCACAAAGGCCTGCATGTATCTCCTTCATCAACTCTATACCTTCGGCTCTAGACAAGCACTTGAGCAACGGGGCACAAACTCCATGCTTGTATAACTCCCCTTCTATAATGATATACGGACGAGCTCTTGCCTCTATTCTTTTATTATAAGCTTCGTCATCTGATAGGAAGTTGCCCTGAAGGTAAGAAATTATTTCAGTTCTCCAATCTTCACTGTACACAGGGGAAATAGTAAGAACTGCTCTTTCAAGTAACTCCACCGAAGGTGCCTTTATTGTTTCAAAGAATACATCCGAAGGTAGCGGCAGCCCCTGTGCTGCAGACCTGGCTAACAAATCAGCATGTTCATTTTGCCCTCGAGGGATATTCTTAACAGAGAATCCTTCGAAGGAAGCTTCGATCCTTCGGACTGTGTCTAGGTATTTTTCAAGCTTCGGGTCTTTAGCCTTGCAACTTTTGTCAATATGGCCCGAAACAATCTGAGAATCAGTTTTAAGGATCGCCCTCCTGATCCCCATCGCCTTTAGTTTCCGAAGACCCAGGAGCAAGGCTTCGTACTCAGCAATATTATTTGTGCAGCTGAAATCCAGTCTTGCTGCGTAGCAAGTTTTAACCTTGGACGGTGAAACCAAAACAGCAGCTGCTCCTGCTCCGAAGGTTCCCCAGGAGCCATCACAAAACACTGTCCATGCTTCGGCATCTTTATTCGCTTCTTCGCCCTGAGCCCCTGGCGTCCAGTCGGCAATAAAATCTGCCAATGCTTGAGATTGGATCGAGGATCTGTGCACATAATCAATGTAAAATTCATTAAGCTCCGCAGCCCATTTTCCAATTCGGCCAGTAGCTTCTTTATTTCTCATGATATCTTTCAACGGCTGCGAAGAAGGAACAATAATATTATATGCCTGAAAATAATGCCGAAGCTTCCTGGATGCCATTAGAACGGCATACAACACCTTCTCCAGTTCTGTATAATTTTTCTTTGAGACACTAAGGACTTCAGATACAAAATATACTGGGACCTGCTTCTTGATTTGTCCATCAAACTTCTCCTGCACAAGTGCCGCACTTACTGCTGAGTGCGAAGCTGCCACATACAACAACAGAGGAGCCCCTGGCATTGGTGGAGTTAATGTTGTTAGATCTATCAGGTATTGCTTGAGTTCTTCGAAAGCTTTTTGTTGAGCTGGGCCCCATTGAAAGACTTCAGCTGATTTTAGCACCTCGAAGAAGGGTAGATTTCTTTCCGCTGATCTGGATATAAATCTGTTAAGAGATGCCAGTCTTCCTGTCAATCTTTGGGCCCCCTTTCTTGTGGTTGGTGGCTCCATTCGAAGTATAGCTTCGATTTTGTTTGGATTAGCTTCAATTCCCTTTGTTGAAACCAAGCATCCAAGGAACTTACCCTTCTTTACTCCGAAGACACATTTTTCTGGATTCAGCTTCAGACCAGCTTGTCTTAAGCTGGCGAAGGTCTCCTGCAGATCAGCAATATGGTCTTCTTGCTTCGTGCTTTTTACAATAATGTCATCAACATAGGTCAACACATTTCTGCCTATCTGAGATTGGAGAACCTTCGCAGTCATCCTGCTGAAACTCCCTCCTGCATTCTTAAGCCCCTCAGGCATCCGAAGATAGCAATATGTACCACTTGGGGTTATGAAACTAGTCTTCGGCTCATCCTCCTTTTTCATCCAGATTTGATGATAGCCTGAGTAACAATCCAGGAGACTCATGAGTTCCGAAGAAGCTGCTGCATCAACTAAAGAGTCTATCCGTGGCAGCGGGAACTCATCCTTCGGACAAGCCTTGTTGAGATCTGTGAAATCAATACACATTCTCCACTTTCCATTGGCCTTCTTCACCATAACAGTGTTAGCTAGCCATTCTGGATACTTCACTTCTCTGATAACTCCTGCACTTAGGAGTCTTTTTACTTCGTTGCGAGCCCCTTCGGCCTTGTCATCAGACATTTTCCGAAGCCTCTGCTTGCGGGGTCTGAAGGATGGGTCAACATTGAGCGAATGTTCAATAACATCCCGATTCACTCCACAAAGATCATTGGCTGACCATGCAAAAACATCTTTATTGTTGAATAAAAACCTTATCAAGGTTTTCTCTTGATCTTCAGATAATTGCGAGCCCAATAGCACCTTCTGCTCTGCTATATCCTCACACAGCAGCATGGGCTTCGGCTGATCAGCCGAAGCTGCTTTTTCCCTCCTGAACTTATACTGTTCACAAGCTTCAACTCCATCTATATTATGGATTGCCTTGGAATCAGTCCAGCTTCCTTCGGCCCTTCTGGCAGCTTCCTGACTCCCATGAATAGCAATAGGCCCTTGGTCCGAAGGTATCTTCATGCAGAGATAAGCTGGGTGAAGAATTGCTTCAAAAGCATTTAGGGTACCACGACCAATGATGGCGTTGTAGGGGTATTCCATGTCAACAATATCAAACACAATTTGCTCAGTCCTTGTGTTATTAACAAATCCGAAGGTTACCGGCATGGTAATCTTCCCGAGTGCCACAATCTGCCGCCCTCCGAAGCCACAAAGAGGGTGCGTAGCATCATGAATCTTGTCTTCAGGCTCTTGCATCTGTCTGAAGGCTTTGGCAAATATAATGTCAGCTGCACTGCCTGTGTCAACTAGGACATTGTGAACCAGAAACCCTTTGATCACACAAGAAATGACCATAGCATCATTGTGAGGATAGTCCTTGAGCTGAAGATCTTCCTGAGAGAAAGTAATTGGAATGTGAGACCATTTTGACTTAATGAAGGGTCCCTGCACTCCAACATGCTGCACCCTTCTCTGAGCCTCCTTCTTCTGCTTTTTGTTAGCTGGCTCTGAGCAAGAACCGCCTGTTATCGGGAGCACCAGCTTCGAAGCCGAAGCAGCTCCAGCTTGAGTGTTGAACGAAGCCATCAGCTCAGAAAGGTGGAAGTGAGTTGACCGGAGGTGGGCGCCAATGTTGGGGACTTGTTCTCAAATGCTAAGAATTAAGAACAAGGCAACACAAAAAATGTTAAGTGTTAAGATCCTTCGTCCTCCATAACGATATATCCCTTCGGGATATAAAGCATCTCGGACGAAGGTTACGAAGGACATACCTTCGTAAGCATAACAACGAAGAATGATGCATTCACATAAATTATAGAATATGAAATAAACATTTAAATATTGTCATAGAATTATCTCTACTTGTATTAATGAATATAAATGACTTTGAATTACAAATGTACCTTCGGTCCTGCGGAAGGCAAAAGTACAAGCGTGATGCGAAAGCAAATGACAGATTCACGTGAATAGTACAGAGGTACTGTTCATCTATTTATAGGCACAGGTCGCAGCCTGTGACAAATTACAATTATGCCCCTTGCGAAAGTTTATAGCATTGACTCAGACCTATATGTATAAAAAGGTCATTCTATCTCTATGTCGGTTTAAAACGCCGAAGCTCCATGAAAAGGGACCTTCGGCCATCTCTTGGAGACGACTTCAGCCGAAGCTGCTTCTTCGTGTGAGACCTTCGGCGCACCGAAGCACGACCCCAACAGATTACATTCTTGGATTTCTGGTGGAAGCCATTTCTTGGTTAAAAACTCGTACATGTTAGCCTTCGGTATTATTGAAAATGGTCATTCATGGCTATTTTCAGCAAAATGGGGGTTGTGTGGCCATTGATCGTCGACCAGAGGCTCATACACCTCACCCCACAAATGTTTCCTTGTCGTAGATCACATTCTTGGATTTCTCGTGGAGACCATTTCTTGGTCAAAAATCCGTAGGTGTTAGCCTTCGATATTATTGAAAATGGTCGTTCATGGCTATTTTTGACAAAAATGGGGGTTGTGTGGCCATTGATCATCGACCAGAGGCTCATACACCTCACCCCACATATGTTTCCTTGCCATAGATCACATTCTTGGATTTCTGGTGGGGACCATTTCTTGGTCAAAAATCTGTAGGTGTTAGCCTTCGGTATTATTGTAAATGGTCATTCATGGCTATTTTCGACAAAAATGGGGGTTGTGTGGCCATTGATCATCGACCATAGGCTCATACACCTCACCCCACATATGTTTCCTTGCCATAGATCACATTCTTGGATTTCTGGTGGAGTCCATTTCTTGGTCAAAAATCCGTAGGTCTTAGCCTCTAATATTATTGAAAATGGTCGCTCATGGCTATTTTCATAAAAAAATGGGGGTTGTGTGGCCATTTATCAGTCGACCTAGAGGCTCATAAATCTCACCCCACATATGTTTCCTTGTCGTAGATCACATTCTTTGATTTCTGGTGGAGACCATTTCTTGGTCAAAAATCCGTAGGTGTTAGCCTTCGATATTATTGAAAATGGTCGTTCATGGCCATTTTCGACAAAAATGGGGGTTGTGTGGCCATTGATCATCGACCAGAGGCTCATACACCTCACCCCACATATGTTTCCTTGCCATAGATCACATTCTTGGATTTCTGGTGGAGACCATTTCTTGGTCAAAAATCCGTACGTGTTAGCCTTTGGTATTATTGTAAATGGTCATTCATGGCTATTTTCGACAAAAATGGGGGTTGTGTGGCCATTGATCGTCGACCAGAGGCTCATACACCTCACCCCACATATGTTTCCTTGTCGTAGATCACATTCTTGGATTTCTGGTGGAGACCATTTCTTGGTCAAAAATCCGTAGGTGTTAGCCTTCGGTATTATTGTAAATGGTCATTCATGGCTATTTTCGACAACAATGTGGGTTGTGTGGCCATTGATCATCGACCAGAGGCTCATACACCTCACCCCACATATGTTTCCTTGCCATAGATCACATTCTTAGATTTCTGGTGGAGACCATTTCTTGGTCAAAAATCCGTAGGTCTTAGCCTCTAATATTATTGAAAATGGTCGCTCATGGCTATTTTCATAAAAAATGGGGGTTGTGTGGCCATTTATCATCGACTAGAGGCTCATAAATCTCACCCCTCATATGTTTCCTTGCCATAGATCACATTCTTGGATTTTTGGTGGAGACCATTTCTTGGTCAAAAACTCGTACGTGTTAGCCTTCGGTATTATTGAAAATGGTCATTCATGGCTATTTTCGGCAAAATGGGGGTTCTGTGGCCATTGATCATCGACCAGAGGCTCGTACACCTCACCCCACATATGTTTCCTTGCCATAGATCACATTCTTGGATTTCTGGTGGAGACCATTTCTTGGGCAAAAATCCGAATGTGTTAGCCTTTGGTATTTTTGAAAATGGTCATTCATGGCTATTTTCGACAAAAATGGGGATTGTGTGGCCATTGATCTTCGACCAGAGGCTCATACACCTCACTACACATATGTTTCCTTGCCATAGATCACATTCTTGGATTTATGGTGGAGACCATTTCTTGGTCAAAAATCCGTAGGTGTTAGCCTTCAGTGTCATTGAAAATGGTCGTTCATGGCTATTTTCGACAAAAAATTAGGGTTGTGTGGCCATTGATCGTCGACCAGAGGCTCATACACCTCACCCCACATATGTTTCCTTGCCATAGATCACATTCTTGGATTTCTGGTGGAGACCATTTCTTGGTCAAAAATCCGTAGGTGTTAGCCTTCGGTATTATTGAAAATGGTCGTTCATGGCTATTTTCGACAAAAATGGGGGTTGTGTGGCCATTGATCATCGACCAGACGCTCATACACCTCACCCCACATATGTTTCCTTGCCATAGATCACATTCTTGGATTTCTGGTGGAGACCATTTCTTGGTCTAAAATCCGTAGGTGTTAGCCTCTAGTATTATTGAAAATGGTCGCTCATGGCTATTTTCAAGGTCGCTCATGGCTATTTTCATAAAAAATTGGGGTTGTGTGGCCATTTATCATCGACTAGAGGCTCATAAACCTCACCCCACATATGTTTCCTTGCCATAGATCACATTCTTGGATTTCTGGTGGAGACCATTTCTTGGTTAAAAACTCGTACGTGTTAGCCTTCGGTATTATTGATAATGGTCGTTCATGGCTATTTTCGGCAAAATGGGGGTTGTGTGGCCATTGATCATCGACCAGAGGCTCGTACACCTCACCCCACATATGTTTCCTTGCCATAGATCACATTCTTAGATTTCTGGTGGAGACCATTTCTTGGTCAAAAATCCGTACGTGTTAGCCTTTGGTATTTTTGAAAATGGTCATTCATGGCTATTTTCGACAAAAATGGGGGTTGTGTGGCCATTGATCTTCGACCAGAGGCTCATACACGTCACTACACATATGTTTCCTTGCCATAGATCACATTCTTGGATTTATGGTGGAGACCATTTCTTGGTCAAAAATCCGTAGGTGTTAGCCTTCAGTGTCATTGAAAATGGTCGTTCATGGCTATTTTCGACAAAAATTAGGGTTGTGTGGCCATTGATCGTCGACCAGAGGCTCATACACCTCACCCCACATATGTTTCCTTGCCATAGATCACATTCTTGGATTTCTGGTGGAGACCATTTCTTGGTCAAAAATCCGTAGGTGTTAGCCTTCGGTATTATTGAAAATGGTCGTTCATGGCTATTTTCGACAAAAATGGGGGTTGTGTGGCCATTGATCATCGACCAGACGCTCATACACCTCACCCCACATATGTTTCCTTGCCATAGATCACATTCTTGGATTTCTGGTGGAGACCATTTCTTGGTCTAAAATCCGTAGGTGTTAGCCTCTAGTATTATTGAAAATGGTCGCTCATGGCTATTTTCAAGGTCGCTCATGGCTATTTTCATAAAAAATGGGGGTTGTGTGGCCATTTATCATCGACTAGAGGCTCATAAACCTCACCCCACATATGTTTCCTTGCCATAGATTACATTCTTGGATTTCTGGTGGAAACCATTTCTTGGTTAAAAACTCGTACGTGTTAGCCTTCGGTATTATTGAAAATGGTCATTCATGGCTATTTTCGGCAAAATGGGGGTTGTGTGGCCATTGATCGTCGACCAGAGGCTCATACACCTCACCCCACATATGTTTCCTTGTCGTAGATCACATTCTTGGATTTCTGGTGGAGACCATTTCTTGGTCAAAAATCCGTAGGTGTTAGCCTTCGATATTATTGAAAATGGTCGTTCATGGCTATTTTCGACAAAAATGGGGGTTGTGTGGCCATTGATCATCGACCATAGGCTCATACACCTCACCCCACATATGTTTCCTTGCCATAGATCACATTCTTGGATTTCTGGTGGAGACCATTTCTTGGTCAAAAATCCTGTAGGTGTTAGCCTTCGGTATTATTGTAAATGGTCATTCATGGCTATTTTCGACAAAAATGGGGGTTGTCTGGCCATTGATCATCGACCAGAGGCTCATACACCTCACCCCACATATGTTTCCTTGCCATAGATCACATTCTTGGATTTATGGTGGAGACCATTTCTTGGTCAAAAATCCGTAGGTGTTAGCCTCTAGTATTATTGAAAATGGTCGCTCATGGCTATTTTCAAGGTCGCTCATGGCTATTTTCATAAAAAATGGGGGTTGTGTGGCCATTTATCATCGACTAGAGGCTCATAAACCTCACCCCACATATGTTTCCTTGCCATAGATTACATTCTTGGATTTCTGGTGGAAACCATTTCTTGGTTAAAAACTCGTACGTGTTAGCCTTCGGTATTATTGAAAATGGTCATTCATGGCTATTTTCGGCAAAATGGGGGTTGTGTGGCCATTGATCGTCGACCAGAGGCTCATACACCTCACCCCACATATGTTTCCTTGTCGTAGATCACATTCTTGGATTTCTGGTGGAGACCATTTCTTGGTCAAAAATCCGTAGGTGTTAGCCTTCGATATTATTGAAAATGGTCGTTCATGGCTATTTTCGACAAAAATTAGGGTTGTGTGGCCATTGATCGTCGACCAGAGGCTCATACACCTCACCCCACATATGTTTCCTTGCCATAGATCACATTCTTCGGATTTCTGGTGGAGACCATTTCTTGGTCAAAAATCCGTAGGTGTTAGCCTTCGGTATTATTGTAAATGGTCATTCATGGCTATTTTCGACAAAAATGGGGGTTGTGTGGCCATTGATCATCGACCAGACGCTCATACACCTCACCCCACATATGTTTCCTTGCCATAGATCACATTCTTGGATTTTTGGTGGAGACCATTTCTTGGTCAAAAACTCGTCGTGTTAGCCTTCGGTATTATTGAAAATGGTCGTTCATGGCTATTTTCGGCTAAAATGGGGGTTCTGTGGCCATTGATCATCGACCAGAGGCTCGTACACCTCACCCCACATATGTTTCCTTTCCATAGATCACATTTTTGGATTTCTGGTGGAGACCATTTCTTGGTCAAAAATCCGTAGGTGTTAGCCTTCGGTATTATTGTAAATGGTCATTCATGGCTATTTTCGACAAAAATGGGGGTTGTGTGGCCATTGATCATCGACCAGACTGCTCATACACCTCACCCCACATATGTTTCCTTGCCATAGATCACATTCTTGGATTTCTGGTGGAGACCATTTCTTGGTCAAAAATCCGTAGGTGTTAGCCTTCGGTATTATTGAAAATGGTCGTTCATGGCTATTTTCGACAAAAATGGGGGTTGTGTGGCCATTGATCATCGACCAGAGGCTCATACACCTCACCCCACATATGTTTCCTTGCCATAGATCACATTCTTGGATTTCTGGTGGAGACCATTTCTTGGTCAAAAATCCGTAGGTGTTAGCCTTCGGTATTATTGAAAATGGTCGTTCATGGCTATTTTCGACAAAAATGGGGGTTGTGTGGCCATTGATCATCGACCAGACGCTCATACACCTCACCCCACATATGTTTCCTTGCCATAGATCACATTCTTGGATTTCTGGTGGAGACCATTTCTTGGTCTAAAATCCATAGGTGTTAGCCTCTAGTATTATTGAAAATGGTCGCTCATGGCTATTTTCAAGGTCGCTCATGGCTATTTTCATAAAAAATGGGGGTTGTGTGGCCATTTATCATCGACTAGAGGCTCATAAACCTCGCCCCACATATGTTTCCTTGCCATAGATCACATTCTTGGATTTCTGGTGGAGACCATTTCTTGGTTAAAAACTCGTACGTGTTAGCCTTCGGTATTATTGAATATGGTCGTTCATGGCTATTTTCGGCAAAATGGGGGTTGTGTGGCCATTCATTATCGACCAGAGGCTCGTACACCTCACCCCACATATGTTTCCTTGCCATAGATCACATTCTTGGATTTCTGGTGGAGACCATTTCTTGGTCAAAAATCCGTACGTGTTAGCCTTTGGTATTTTTGAAAATGGTCATTCATGGCTATTTTCGACAAAAATGGGGGTTGTGTGGCCATTGATCTTCGACCAGAGGCTCATACACCTCACTACACATATGTTTCCTTGCCATAGATCACATTCTTGGATTTATGGTGGAGACCATTTCTTGGTCAAAAATCCGTAGGTGTTAGCCTTCAGTGTCATTGAAAATGGTCGTTCATGGCTATTTTCGACAAAAATTAGGGTTGTGTGGCCATTGATCGTCGACCAGAGGCTCATACACCTCACCCCACATATGTTTCCTTGCCATAGATCACATTCTTGGATTTCTGGTGGAGACCATTTTTTGGTCAAAAATCCGTAGGTGTTAGCCTTCGGTATTATTGAAAATGGTCGTTCATGGCTATTTTCGACAAAAATGGGGGTTGTGTGGCCATTGATCATCGACCAGACGCTCATACACCTCACCCCACATATGTTTCCTTGCTATAGATCACATTCTTGGATTTCTGGTGGAGACCATTTCTTGGTCTAAAATCCGTAGGTGTTATCCTCTAGTATTATTGAAAATGGTCGCTCATGGCTATTTTCAAGGTCGCTCATGGCTATTTTCATAAAAAATGGGGGTTGTGTGGCCATTTATCATCGACTAGAGGCTCATAAACCTCACCCCACATATGTTTCCTTGCCATAGATTACATTCTTGGATTTCTGGTGGAAACCATTTCTTGGTTAAAAACTCGTACGTGTTAGCCTTCGGTATTATTGAAAATGGTCATTCATGGCTATTTTCGGCAAAATGGGGGTTGTGTGGCCATTGATCATCAACCAGAGGCTCGTACACCTCACCCCACATATGTTTCCTTGCCATAGATCACATTCTTGGATTTTTGGTGGAGACCATTTCTTGGTCAAAAACTCAGTACGTGTTAGCCTTCGGTATTATTGAAAATGGTCGTTCATGGCTATTTTCGGCAAAATGGGGGTTCTGTGGCCAATGATCATCGACCAAAGGCTCGTACACCTCACCCCACATATGTTTCCTTTCTATAGATCACATTCTTGGATTTCTGGTGGAGACCATTTCTTGGTCAAAAATCCGTAGGTGTTAGCCTTCGGTATTATTGTAAATGGTCATTCATGGCTATTTTCGACAAAAATGGGGGTTGTGTGGCCATTGATCATCGACCAGACGCTCATACACCTCACCCCACATATGTTTCCTTGCCATAGATCACATTCTTGGATTTCTGGTGGAGACCATTTCTTGGTCAAAAATCCGTAGGTGTTAGCCTTCGGTATTATTGAAAATGGTCGTTCATGGCTATTTTCGACAAAAATGGGGGTTGTGTGGCCATTGATCATCGACCAGAGGCTCATACACCTCACCCCTACATATGTTTCCTTGCCATAGATCACATTCTTGGATTTCTGGTGGAGACCATTTCTTGGTCAAAAATCCGTAGGTGTTAGCCTTCGGTATTATTGAAAATGGTCGTTCATGGCTATTTTCGACAAAAATGGGGGTTGTGTGGCCATTGATCATCGACCAGACGCTCATACACCTCACCCCACATATGTTTCCTTGTCATAGATCACATTGCTTGGATTTCTGGTGGAGACCATTTCTTGGTCTAAAATCCATAGGTGTTAGCCTCTAGTATTATTGAAAATGGTCGCTCATGGCTATTTTCAAGGTCGCTCATGGCTATTTTCATAAAAAATGGGGGTTGTGTGGCCATTTATCATCGACTAGAGGCTCATAAACCTCGCCCCACATATGTTTCCTTGCCATAGATCACATTCTTGGATTTCTGGTGGAGACCATTTCTTGGTTAAAAACTCGTACGTGTTAGCCTTCGGTATTATTGAAAATGGTCGTTCATGGCTATTTTCGGTAAAATGGGGGTTGTGTGACCATTCATTATCGACCAGAGGCTCGTACACCTCACCCCACATATGTTTCCTTGCCATAGATCACATTCTTGGATTTCTGGTGGAGACCATTTCTTGGTCAAAAATCCGTACGTGTTAGCCTTTGGTATTTTTGAAAATGGTCATTCATGGCTATTTTCGACAAAAATGGGGGTTGTGTGGCCATTGATCTTCGACCAGAGGCTCATACACCTCACTACACATATGTTTCCTTGCCATAGATCACATTCTTGGATTTATGGTGGAGACCATTTCTTGGTCAAAAATCCGTAGGTGTTAGCCTTCAGTGTCATTGAAAATGGTCGTTCATGGCTATTTTCGACAAAAATTAGGGTTGTGTGGCCATTGATCGTCGACAAGAGGCTCATACACCTCACCCCACATATGTTTCCTTGCCATAGATCACATTCTTGGATTTCTGGTGGAGACCATTTCTTGGTCAAAAATCCGTAGGTGTTAGCCTTCGGTATTATTGAAAATGGTCGTTCATGGCTATTTTCGACAAAAATGGGGGTTGTGTGGCCATTGATCATCGACCAGACGCTCATACACCTCACCCCACATATGTTTCCTTGCCATAGATCACATTCTTGGATTTCTGGTGGAGACCATTTCTTGTTCTAAAATCCGTAGGTGTTAGCCTCTAGTATTATTGAAAATGGTCGCTCATGGCTATTTTCAAGGTCGCTCATGGCTATTTTCATAAAAAATGGGGGTTGTGTGGCCATCTATCATCGACTAGAGGCTCATAAACCTCACCCCACATATGTTTCCTTGCCATAGATTACATTCTTGGATTTCTGGTGGAAACCATTTCTTGGTTAAAAACTCGTACGTGTTAGCCTTCGGTATTATTGAAAATGGTCATTCATGGCTATTTTCGGCAAAATGGGGGTTGTGTGGCCATTGATCATCAACCAGAGGCTCGTACACCTCACCCCACATATGTTTCCTTGCCATAGATCACATTCTTGGATTTCTGGTGGAGACCATTTCTTGGTTAAAAATCCGTACGTGTTAGCCTTTGGTATTTTTGAAAATGGTCATTCATGGCTATTTTCGACAAAAATGGGGGTTGTGTGGCCATTGATCATCGACTAGAGGCTCATACACCTCACCCCACATATGTTTCCTTGCCATAGATCACATTCTTGGATTTCTGGTGCAGACATTTCTTGGTCAAAAATCCGTAGGTGTTAGCCTTCGGTATTATTGAAAATGGTCGTTCATGGCTATTTTCGACAAAAATGGGGGTTGTGTGGCCATTGATCATCGACCAGACGCTCATACACCTTACCCCACATATGTTTCCTTGCCATAGATCACATTCTTGGATTTCTGGTGGAGACCATTTCTTGGTCTAAAATCCGTAGGTGTTAGCCTCTAGTATTATTGAAAATGGTCGCTCATGGCTATTTTCAAGGTCGCTCATGGCTATTTTCATAAAAAATGGGGGTTGTGTGGCCATTTATCATCGACTAGAGGCTCATAAACCTCACCCCACATATGTTTCCTTGCCATAGATTACATTCTTGGATTTCTGGTGGAAACCATTTCTTGGTTAAAAACTCGTACGTGTTAGCCTTCGGTATTATTGAAAATGGTCATTCATGGCTATTTTCGGCAAAATGGGGGTTGTGTGGCCATTGATCATCGACCAGAGGCTCATACACCTCACCCCACATATGTTTCCTTGCCATAGATCACATTCTTGGATTTCTGGTGGAGACCATTTCTTGGTCAAAAATCCGTAGGTGTTAGCCTTCGGTATTATTGAAAATGGTCGTTCATGGCTATTTTCGACAAAAATGGGGGTTGTGTGGCCATTGATCATCGACTAGAGGCTCATACACCTCACCCCACATATGTTTCCTTGCCATAGATCACATTCTTGGATTTCTGGTGGAGACCATTTCTTGGTCAAAAATCCGTTGGTGTTAGCCTTCGGTATTATTGAAAATGGTCGTTCATGGCTATTTTCGACAAAAATGAGGGTGTGTGGCCATTGATCATCGACCAGATGCTCATACACCTCACCCCACATATGTTTCCTTGCCATAGATCACATTCTTGGATTTCTGGTGGAGACCATTTCTTGGTCTAAAATCCGTAGGTCTTAGCCTCTAGTATTATTGAAAATGGTCGCTCATGGCTATTTTCATAAAAAATGGGGGTTGTGTGGCCATTTATCATCACCTAGAGGCTCATAAACCTCACCCCACATATGTTTCCTTGCCATAGATCACATTCTTGGATTTCTGGTGGAGACCATTTCTTGGTTAAAAACTCGTACGTGTTAGCCTTCGGTATTATTGAAAATGGTCGTTCATGGCTATTTTCGGCAAAATGGGGGTTGTGTGGCCATTGATCATCGACCAGAGGATCATACACCTCACCCCACATATGTTTCCTTGCCATAGATCACATTCTTGGATTCCTGGTGGAGACCATTTCTTGGTCAAAAATCCATACGTGTTAGCCTTTGGTATTTTTGAAAATGGTCATTCATGGCTATTTTCGACAAAGATGGGGGTTGTGTGGCCATTGATCATCGACTAGAGGCTCATACACCTCACCCCACATATGTTTCCTTGCCATAGATCACATTCTTGGATTTCTGGTGGAGACCATTTCTTGGTCAAAAATCCGTAGGTGTTAGCCTTCGGTATTATTAAAAATGGTCGTTCATGGCTATTTTCGACAAAAATGGGGGTTGTGTGGCCATTGATCATCGACCAGACGCTCATACACCTCACCCCACATTTGTTTCCTTGCCATAGATCACATTCTTGGATTTCTGGTGGAGACCATTTCTTGGTCTAAAATCCGTAGGTGTTAGCCTCTAGTATTATTGAAAATGGTCGCTCATGGCTATTTTCAAGGTCGATCATGGCTATTTTCATAAAAAATGGGGGTTGTGCGGCCATTTATCATCGACTAGAGGCTCATAAACCTCACCCCACATATGTTTCCTTGCCATAGATTACATTCTTGGATTTCTGGTGGAAACCATTTCTTGGTTAAAAACGCGTACGTGTTAGCCTTCGGTATTATTGAAAATGGTCATTCATGGCTATTTTCGGCAAAATGGGGGTTGTGTGGCCATTGATCGTCGACCAGAGGCTCATACACCTCACCCCACATATGTTTCCTTGTCGTAGATCACATTCTTGGATTTCTGGTGGAGACCATTTCTTGGTCAAAAAACCGTAGGTGTTAGCCTTCGATATTATTGAAAATGGTCGTTCATGGCTATTTTCGACAAAAATGGGGGTTGTGTGGCCATTGATCATCGACCAGAGGCTCATACACCTCACCCCACATATGTTTCCTTGCCATAGATCACATTCTTGGATTTCTGGTGGAGACCATTTCTTGGTCAAAAACTCGTACGTGTTAGCCTTCGGTATTATTGAAAATGGTCGTTCATGGCTATTTTCGGCAAAATGGGGGTTCTGTGGCCATTGATCATCGACCAGAGGCTCGTACACCTCACCCCACATATGTTTCCTTGCCATAGATCACATTCTTGGATTTCTGGTGGAGACCATTTCTTGGTCAAAAATCCGTAGGTGTTAGCCTTCGGTATTATTGAAAATGGTCGTTCATGGCTATTTTCGGCAAAATGGGGGTTCTGTGGCCATTGATCATCGACCAGAGGCTCGTACACCTCACCCCACATATGTTTCCTTGCCATAGATCACATTCTTGGATTTCTGGTGGAGACCATTTCTTGGTCAAAAATCCGTAGGTGTTAGCCTTCGGTATTATTGAAAATGGTCGTTCATGGCTATTTTCGACAAAAATGGGGGTTGTGTGGCCATTGATCATCGACCAGAGGCTCATACACCTCACCCCACATAATGTTTCCTCGCCATAGATCACATTCTTGGATTTCTGGTGGAGACCATTTCTTGGTCAAAAATCCGTAGGTCTTAGCCTCTAATATTATTGAAAATGGTCGCTCATGGCTATTTTCGGCAAAATGGGGGTTCTGTGGCCATTGATCGTCGACCAGAGGCTCATACACCTCACCCCACATATGTTTCCTTGTCGTAGATCACATTCTTGGATTTCTGGTGGAGACCATTTCTTGGTCAAAAATCCGTAGGTGTTAGCCTTCGATATTATTGAAAATGGTCGTTCATGGCTATTTTCGACAAAAATGGGGGTTGTGTGGCCATTGATCATCGACCAGAGGCTCATACACCTCACCCCACATATGTTTCCTTGCCATAGATCACATTCTTGGATTTCTGGTGGAGACCATTTCTTGGTCAAAAAGCTGTAGGTGTTAGCCTTCGGTATTATTGAAAATGGTCGTTCATGGCTATTTTCGACAAAAATGGGGGTTGTGTGGCCATTGATCATCGACCAGACGCTCATACACCTCACCCCACATATGTTTCCTTGCGATAGATCACATTCTTGGATTTCTGGTGGAGACCATTTCTTGGTCTAAAATCCGTAGGTGTTAGCCTCTAGTATTATTGAAAATGGTCGCTCATGGCTATTTTCAAGGTCGCTCATGGCTATTTTCATAAAAAATGGGGGTTGTGTGGCCATTTTCATCGACTAGAGGTTCATAAACCTCACCCCACATATGTTTCCTTGCCATAGATCACATTCTTGAATTTCTGGTGGAGACCATTTCTTGGTCAAAAATCCGTACGTGTTAGCCTTTGGTATTTTTGAAAATGGTCGTTCATGGCTTGGTCGATGATCAATGGCCACACAACCCCCATTTTTTATGAAAATAGCCATGAGCGACCATTTTCAATAATACTAGAGGCTAAGACCTACGGATTTTTGACCAAGAAATGGTCTCCACCAGAAATCCAAGAATGTGATCTATGGCAAGGAAACATATGTGGGGCGAGGTGTATGAGCCTCTCGTCGATGATCAATGGCCACACAACCCCCATTTTTGTCAAAAATAGCCATGAATGACCATTTACAATAATACCGAAGGCTAACACCTACGGATTTTTGACCAAGAAATGGTCTCCACCAGAAATCCAAGAATGTGATCTATGGCAAGGAAACATATGTGGGGTGAGGTGTATGAGCCTATGGTCGATGATAAATGGCCACACAACCCCCATTTTTGTCGAAAATAGCCATGAACGACCATTTTCAATAATATCGAAGGCTAACACCTACGAATTTTTGACCAAGAAATGGTCTCCACCAGAAATCCAAGAATGTGATCTACGACAAGGAAACATATGTGGGGTGAGGTGTATGAGCCTCTGGTCGACGATCAATGGCCACACAACCCCCATTTTGCCGAAAATAGCCATGAATGACCATTTTCAATAATACCGAAGGCTAACACGTACGAGTTTTTAACCAAGAAATGGTTTCCACCAGAAATCCAAGAATGTAATCTATGGCAAGGAAACATATGTGGGGTGAGGTTTATGAGCCTCTAGTCGATGATAAATGGCCACACAACCCCCATTTTTATGAAAATAGCCATGAGCGACCTTGAAAATAGCCATGAGCGACCATTTTCAATAATACTAGAGGCTAACACCTATGGATTTTAGACCAAGAAATGGTCTCCACCAAAAATCCAAGAATGTGATCTATGGCAAGGAAACATATGTGGGGTGAGGTGTATGAGCGTCTGGTCGATGATCAATGGCCACACAACCCCCATTTTTGTCGAAAATAGCCATGAACGACCATTTTCAATAATACCGAAGGCTAACACCTACGGATTTTTGACCAAGAAATGGTCTCCACCAGAAATCCAAGAATGTGATCTATGGCAAGGAAACATATGTGGGGTGAGATTTATGAGCCTCTAGTCGATGATAAATGGCCACACAACCCCCATTTTTTTATGAAAATAGCCATGAGCGACCATTTTCAATAATATTAGAGGCTAAGACCTACGGATTTTTGACCAAGAAATGGTCTCCACCAGAAATCCAAGAATGTGATCTATGGCAAGGAAACATATGTGGCGTGAGGTGTATGAGCGTCTGGTCGATGATCAATGGCCACACAATCCCCATTTTTGTCGAAAATAGCCATGAACGACCATTTTCAATAATATCGAAGGCTAACACCTACTAATTTTTGACCAAGAAATGGTCTCCACCAGAAATCCAAGAATGTGATCTATGGCAAGGAAACATATGTGGGGTGAGGTGTACGAGCCTCTGGTCGATGTTCAATGGCCACACAACCCCCAATTTTTATGAAAATAGCCATGAGAGACCATTTTCAATAATACTAGAGGCTAAGACCTACGGATTTTTGACCAAGAAATGGTCTCCACCAGAAATCCAAGAATGTGATCTATGGCAAGGAAACATATGTGGGGTGAGGTGTATGAGCCTCTGGTCGATGATCAATGGCCACACAACCCCCATTTTTGTCGAAAATAGCCATGAATGACCATTTACAATAATACCGAAGGCTAACACCTACGGATTTTTGACCAAGAAATGGTCTCCACCAAAATCCAAGAATGTGATCTATGGCAAGGAAACATATGTGGGGTGAGGTGTATGAGCCTCTAGTCGATGATCAATGGCCACACAACCCCCATTTTTGTCGAAAATAGCCATGAATGACCATTTTCAAAAATACCAAAGGCTAACACGTACGGATTTTTGACCAAGAAATGGTCTCCACCAGAAATCCAAGAATGTGATCTATGGCAAGGAAACATATGTGGGGTGAGGTGTATGAGCCTCTGGTCGATGATCAATTGCCACACAACCCCCATTTTGTCGAAAATAGCCATGAACGACCATTTTCAATAATACCGAAGGCTAACACCTACGGATTTTTGACCAAGAAATGGTCTCCACCAGAAATCCAAGAATGTGATCTACGACAAGGAAACATATGTGGGGTGAGGTGTATGAGCCTCTGGTCGACGATCAATGGCCACACAACCCCCATTTTGCCGAAAATAGCCATGAATGACCATTTTCAATAATACCGAAGGCTAACACGTACGAGTTTTTAACCAAGAAATGGTTTCCACCAGAAATCCAAGAATGTAATCTATGGCAAGGAAACATATGTGGGGTGAGGTTTATGAGCCTCTAGTCGATGATAAATGGCCACACAACCCCCATTTTTATGAAAATAGCCATGAGCGACCTTGAAAATAGCCATGAGCGACCATTTTCAATAATACTAGAGGCTAACACCTACGGATTTTAGACCAAGAAATGGTCTCCACCAGAAATCCTAGAATGTGATCTATTGCAAGGAAACATATGGGGGGTGAGGTGGACGAGCCTCTGGTCGATGATCAATGGCCACACAACCCCCATTTTTGTCGAAAATAGCCATGAACGATCATTTACAATAATACCGAAGGCTAACACCTACGGATTTTTGACCAAGAAATGGTCTCCACCAGAAATCCAAGAATGTGATCTATGGCAAGGAAACATATGTGGCGTGAGGTTTATGAGCCTCTAGTCGATGATAAATGGCCACACAACCCCCATTTTTTATGAAAATAGCCATGAGTGACCTTGAAAATAGCCATGAGCGACCATTTTCAATAATACTAGAGGCTAACACCTACGGATTTTAGACCAAGAAATGGTCTCCACCAGAAATCCAAGAATGTGATCTATGGCAAGGAAACATATGTGGGGTGAGGTGTATGAGCGTCTGGTCGATGATCAATGGCCACACAACCCCCATTTTTGTCGAAAATAGCCATGAACGACCATTTTCAATAATACCGAAGGCTAACAGCTACGGATTTTTGACCAAGAAATGGTCTCCACCAGAAATCCAAGAATGTGATCTATGGCAAGGAAACATATGTGGGGTGAGGTGTATGAGCCTCTGGTCGATGATCATTGGCCACACAACCCCCATTTTTGTCGAAAATAGCCATGAACGACCATTTTCAATAATATCGAAGGCTAACACCTACGGATTTTTGACCAAGAAATGGTCTCCACCAGAAATCCAAGAATGTGATCTACGACAAGGAATTATATGTGGGGTGAGGTGTATGAGCCTCTGGTCGACGATCAATGGCCACACAACCCCCATTTTGCCGAAAATAGCCATGAATGACCATTTTCAATAATATCGAAGGCTAACACCTACGGATTTTTGACCAAGAAATGGTCTCCACCAGAAATCCAAGAATGTGATCTACGACAAGGAAACATATGTGGGGTGAGGTGTATGAGCCTCTGGTCGACGATCAATGGCCACACAACCCCCATTTTGCCGAAAATAGCCATGAATGACCATTTTCAATAATACCGAAGGCTAACACGTACGAGTTGTTAACCAAGAAATGGTTTCCACCAGAAATCCAAGAATGTAATCTATGGCAAGGAAACATATGTGGGGTGAGGTGTATGAGCCTCTAGTCGATCATAAATGGCCACACAACCCCCATTTTTTATGAAAATAGCCATGAGCGACCTTGAAAATAGCCATGAGCGACCATTTTCAATAATACTAGAGGCTAACACCTACGGATTTTGGACCAAGAAAAGGTCTCCACCAGAAATCCAAGAATGTGATCTATGGCAAGGAAACATATGTGGGGTGAGGTGTATGAGCGTCTGGTCGATGATCAATGGCCACACAACCCCCATTTTTGTCGAAAATAGCCATGAACGACCATTTTCAATAATACCGAAGGCTAACACCTACGGATTTTTGACCAAGAAATGGTCTCCACCAGAAATCCAAGAATGTGATCTATGGCAAGGAAACATATGTGGGGTGAGGTGTATGAGCCTCTAGTCGATGATCAATGGCCACACAACCCCCATTTTTGTCGAAAATAGCCATGAATGACCATTTTCAAAAATACCAAAGGCTAACACGTACGGATTTTTGACCAAGAAATGGTCTCCACCAGAAATCCAAGAATGTGATCTATGGCAAGGAAACATATGTGGGGTGAGGTGTACGAGCCTCTGGTCGATGATCAATGGCCACACAACCCCCATTTTTGTCGAAAATAGCCATGAATGACCATTTTCAATGATACCGAAGGCTAACACGTACGAGTTTTTAACCAAGAAATGGTTTCCACTAGAAATCCAAGAATGTAATCTATGGCAAGGAAACATATGTGGGGTGAGGTGTATGAGCCTCTGGTCGATGATCAATGGCCACACAGCCCCCATTTTTTATGAAAATAGCCATGAGAGACCATTTTCAATAATACTAGAGGCTAAGACTTACAGATTTTTAACCAAGAAATGGTCTCCACCAGAAATCCAAGAATGTGATCTACGACAAGGAAACATATGTGGGGTGAGGTGTTTGAGCGTCTGGTCGACGATCAATGGCCACACAACCCCCATTTTTGTCGAAAATAGCCATGAACGACCATTTTCAATAATACCAAAGGCTAACACCTACGGATTTTTGACCAAGAAATGGTCGGGGTGAGGTTTACGAGCCTCTGGTCGATGATCAATGGCCACACAACCCCCATTTTTTATGAAAATAGCCATGAGCGACCTTGAAAATAGCCATGAGCGACCATTTTCAATAATACTAGAGGCTAACACCTACGGATTTTAGACCAAGAAATGGTTTCCACCAGAAATCCAAGAATGTGATCTATGGCAAGGAAACATATGTGGGGTGAGGTGTATGAGCCTCTGGTCGACGATCAATGGCCACACAACCCCCATTTTGCCGAAAATAGCCATGAATGACCATTTTCAATAATACCGAAGGCTAACACCTACGGATTTTTGACCAAGAAATGGTCTCCACCAGAAATCCAAGAATGTGATCTATGGCAAGGAAACATATGTGGGGTGAGGTGTATGAGCCTCTGGTCGACGATCAATGGCCACACAACCCTAATTTTTTGTCGAAAATAGCCATGAACGACCATTTTCAATGACACTGAAGGCTAACAACTACGGATTTTTGACCAAGAAATGGTCTCCACCATAAATCCAAGAATGTGATCTATGGCAAGGAAACATATGTGTAGTGAGGTGTATGAGCCTCTGGTCGAAGATCAATGGCCACACAACCCCCATTTTTGTCGAAAATAGACATGAATGACCATTTTCAAAAATACCAAAGGCTAACACATTCGGATTTTTGCCCAAGAAATGATCTCCACCAGAAATCCAAGAATGTGATCTATGGCAAGGAAACATATGTGGGGTGAGGTGTATGAGCCTCTGGTCGATGATCAATTGCCACACAACCCCCATTTTGTCGAAAATAGCCATGAACGACCATTTTCAATAATACCGAAGGCTAACACCTACGGATTTTTGACCAAGAAATGGTCTCCACCATAAATCCAAGAATGTGATCTATGGCAAGGAAACATATGTGTAGTGAGGTGTATGAGCGTCTGGTCGATGATCAATGGCCACACAACCCCCATTTTTGTCAAAAATAGCCATGAACGACCATTTTCAATAATACCGAAGGCTAACACCTACGGATTTTTGACCAAGAAATGGTCTCCACCAGAAATCCAAGAATGTGATCTATGGCAAGGAAACATATGTAGGGTGAGGTGTATGAGCCTCTGGTCGATGATCAATGGCCACACAACCCCCATTTTTGTCGAAAATAGCCATGAACGACTATTTTCAATAATATCGAAGGCTAACACCTACGGATTTTTGACCAAGAAATGGTCTCCACCAGAAATCCAAGAATGTGATCTACGACAAGGAAACATATGTGGGGTGAGGTGTATGAGCCTCTGGTCGATGATCAATGGTCACACAACCTCCATTTTCAATCATACCGAAGGGTAACACGTACGGATTTTTGACCAAGAAATGGTCTCCACCAGAAATCCAAGAATGCGATCTATGGCAAGGAAACATATGTGGGGTGTGGTGTATGAGCGTCTGGTCGATGATCAATGGCCATACAACCCCCATTTTTGTCGAAAATAGCCATGAACGACCATTTTCAATAATACCGAAGGCTAACACCTACGGATTTTTGACCAAGAAATGGTCTCCACCAGAAATCCAAGAATGTGATCTACGACAAGGAAACATATGTGGGGTGAGGTGTATGAGCCTCTGGTCGACGATCAATGGCCACACAACCCCCATTTTGCCGAAAATAGCCATGAACGACCATTTTCAATAATACCGAAGGATAACACCTACGGATTTTTGACCAAGAAATGGTCTCCACCAGAAATCCAAGAATGTGATCTATGGCAAGGAAACATATGTGGGGTGAGGTGTATGAGCCTCTAGTCGATGATCAATGGCCACACAACCCCCATTTTTGTCGAAAATAGCCATGAATGACCATTTTCAAAAATACCAAAGGCTAACACGTACAGATTTTTGACCAAGAAATGGTCTCCACCAGAAATCCAAGAATGTGATCTATGGCAAGGAAACATATGTGGGGTGAGGTGTATGAGCGTCTGGTCGATGATCAATGGCCACACAACCCCCATTTTTGTCGAAAATAGCCATGAACGACCATTTTCAATAATATCGAAGGCTAACACCTACGGATTTTTGACCAAGAAATGGTCTCCACCAGAAATCCAAGAATGTGATCTACGACAAGGAAACATATGTGGGGTGAGGTGTATGAGCCTCTGGTCGACGATCAATGGCCACACAACCCCCATTTTGCCGAAAATAGCCATGAATGACCATTTTCAATAATACCGAAGGCTAACACGTACGAGTTTTTAACCAAGAAATGGTTTCCACCAGAAATCCAAGAATGTGATCTATGGCAAGGAAACATATGTGGGGTGAGGTGTATGAGCCTCTGGTCGATGATCAATGGCCACACAACCCTAATTTTTGTCGAAAATAGCCATGAACGACCATTTTCAATAATACTAGAGGCTAACACCTACGGATTTTAGACCAAGAAATGGTCTCCACCAGAAATCCAAGAATGTGATCTATGGCAAGGAAACATATGTGGGGTGAGGTGTATGAGCGTCTGGTCGATGATCAATGGCCACACAACCCCCATTTTTGTCGAAAATAGCCATGAACGACCATTTTCAATAATACCGAAGGCTAACACCTACGGATTTTTGACCAAGAAATGGTCTCCACCAGAAATCCAAGAATGTGATCTATGGCAAGGAAACATATGTGGGGTGAGGTGTATGAGCCTCTGGTCGATGATCAATGGCCACACAACCCCCATTTTTGTCGAAAATAGCCATGATCGACCATTTTCAATAATATCGAAGGCTAACACCTACGGATTTTTGACCAAGAAATGGTCGCCACCAGATATCCAAGAATGTGATCTACGACAAGGAAACATATGTGGGGTGAGGTGTATGAGCCTCTGGTCGACGATCAATGGCCACACAACCCCCAGTTAGCCTTCGATATTATTGAAAATGGTCGTTCATGGCTATTTTCGACAAAAATGGGGGTTGTGTGGCCATTGATCATCGACCAGAGGCTCATACACCTCAACCCACATTTGTTTCCTTGCCATAGATCACATTCTTGGATTTCTGGTGGAGACCATTTCTTGGTCAAAAATCCGTACGTGTTAGCCTTCGGTATTATTGAAAATGGTCGTTCATGGCTATTTTCGGCAAAATGGGGGTTCTGTGGCCATTGATCATCGACCAGACGCTCATACACCTCACCCCACATATGTTTCCTTGCCATAGATCACATTCTTGGATTTCTGGTGGAGACCATTTCTTGGTCTAAAATCCGTAGGTGTTAGCCTCTAGTATTATTGAAAATGGTCGCTCATGGCTATTTTCAAGGTCGCTCATGGATATTTTCATAAAAAATTGGGGTTGTGTGGCCATTTATCATCGACCAGAGGCTCATAAACCTCACCCCACCTATGTTTCCTTGCCATAGATTACATTCTTGGATTTCTGGTGGAAACCATTTCTTGGTTAAAAACTCGTACGTGTTAGCCTTCGATATTATTGAAAATAGTCGTTCATGGCTATTTTCGACAAAAATGGGGGTTGTGTGGCCATTGATCATCGACCAGACGCTCATACACCTCACCCCACATATGTTTCCTTGCCATAGATCACATTCTTGGATTTATGGTGGAGACCATTTCTTGGTCAAAAATCCGTAGGTGTTAGCCTTCGGTATTATTCAAAATGGTCGTTCATGGCTATTTTCGACAAAAATGGGGGTTGTGTGGCCATTGATCGTCGACCAGACGCTCATACACCTCACCCCACATATGTTTCCTTGCCATAGATTACATTCTTGGATTTGTGGTGGAGACCATTTCTTGGTCAAAAATCCGTAGGTGTTAGCCTTCGGTATTATTGAAAATGGTCGTTCATGGCTATTTTCGGCAAAATGGGGGTTCTGTGGCAATTGATCATCGACCAGAGGCTCGTACACCTCACCCCACATATGTTTCCTTGCCATAGATCACATTCTTGGATTTCTGGTGGAGACCATTTCTTGGGCAAAAATCCGAATGTGTTAGCCTTTGGTATTTTTGAAAATGGTCATTCATGGCTATTTTCGACAAAAATGGGGGTTGTGTGGCCATTGATCTTCGACCAGAGGCTCATACACCTCACTACACATATGTTTCCTTGCCATAGATCACATTCTTGGATTTATGGTGGAGACCATTTCTTGGTCAAAAATCCGTAGGTGTTAGCCTTCAGTGTCATTGAAAATGGTCGTTCATGGCTATTTTCGACAAAAATTAGGGTTGTGTGGCCATTGATCGTCGACCAGAGGCTCATACACCTCACCCCACATATGTTTCCTTGCCATAGATCACATTCTTGGATTTCTGGTGGAGACCATTTCTTGGTCAAAAATCCGTAGGTGTTAGCCTTCGGTATTATTGAAAATGGTCATTCATGGCTATTTTCGGCAAAATGGGGGTTGTGTGGCCATTGATCGTCGACCAGAGGCTCATACACCTCACCCCACATATGTTTCCTTGCCATAGATCACATTCTTGGATTTCTGGTGGAAACCATTTCTTAGTCTAAAATCCGTAGGTGTTAGCCTCTAGTATTATTGAAAATGGTCGCTCATGGCTATTTTCAAGGTCGCTCATGGCTATTTTCATAAAAAATGGGGGTTGTGTGGCCATTGATCATCGACCAGAGGCTCGTAAACCTCACGCCGACCATTTCTTGGTCAAAAATCCGTAGGTCTTAGCCTTTGGTATTATTGAAAATGGTCGTTCATGGCTATTTTCGACAAAAATGGGGGTTGTGTGGCCATTGATCGTCGACCAGACGCTCATACACCTCACCCCACATATGTTTCCTTGTCGTAGATCACATTCTTGGATTTCTGGTGGAGACCATTTCTTGGTTAAAAATCCGTAGGTCTTAGCCTCTAGTATTATTGAAAATGGTCGCTCATGGCTATTTTCATAAAAAATGGGGGTTGTGTGGCCATTGATCATCGACCAGAGGCTCATACACCTCACCCCACATATGTTTCCTTGCCATAGATTACATTCTTGGATTTCTGGTGGAAACCATTTCTTGGTTAAAAACTCGTACGTGTTAGCCTTCGGTATTATTGAAAATGGTCATTCATGGCTATTTTCGACAAAAATGGGGGTTGTGTGGCCATTGATCATCGACCAGAGGCTCGTACACCTCACCCCACATATGTTTCCTTGCCATAGATCACATTCTTGGATTTCTGGTGGAGACCATTTCTTGGTCAAAAATCCGTACGTGTTAGCCTTTGGTATTTTTGAAAATGGTCATTCATGGCTATTTTCGACAAAAATGGGGGTTGTGTGGCCATTGATCATCGACTAGAGGCTCATACACCTCACCCCACATATGTTTCCTTGCCATAGATCACATTCTTGGATTTCTGGTGGAGACCATTTCTTGGTCAAAAATCCGTAGGTGTTAGCCTTCGGTATTATTGAAAATGGTCGTTCATGGCTATTTTCGACAAAAATGGGGGTTGTGTGGCCATTGATCATCGACCAGACGCTCATACACCTCACCCCACATATGTTTCCTTGCCATAGATCACATTCTTGGATTTCTGGTGGAGACCTTTTCTTGGTCCAAAATCCGTAGGTGTTAGCCTCTAGTATCATTGAAAATGGTCGCTCATGGCTATTTTCAAGGTCGCTCATGGCTATTTTTATAAAAAATGGGGGTT